>NC_052329.1:1248259-1433895 GCF_016432855.1 Salvelinus namaycush
AGAGAAACAGACAGCTGTACCTTGCTGCATTAGTGGGCTAAAAGAGAGACACAGACAGCTGTACCTTGCTACATTAATGGGCTAAAAGAGAGAAACAGACAGCTGTACCTTGCTGCATTAGTGGGCTAAAAGAGAGACACAGACAGCTGTACCTTGCTGCATTAGTGGGCTAAAAGAGAGAAACAGACAGCTGTACCTTGCTGCATTAGTGGGCTAAAAGAGAGAAACAGACAGCTGTACCTTGCTACATTAGTGGGCTAAAAGAGAGACACAGACAGCTGTACCTTGCTGCATTAGTGGGCTAAAAGAGAGAAACAGACAGCTGTACCTTGCTGCATTAGTGGGCTAAAAGAGAGACACAGACAGCTGTACCTTGCTGCATTAGTGGGCTAAAAGAGAGACACAGACAGCTGTACCTTGCTACATTAGTGGGCTAAAAGAGAGACACAGACAGCTGTACCTTGCTGCATTAGTGGGCTAAAAGAGAGACACAGACAGCTGTACCTTGCTACATTAGTGGGCTAAAAGAGAGACACAGACAGCTGTACCTTGCTGCATCAGAGCTCCCACCCCAAACCAGACGGAGTTGATGAGAGTGAAGTTGTTCTCCACCACGTCAGAGTCGGGGTTACAGGGGTGAGGGTTGTACCACTCATAGGGGGTAAACCTACACACAGGGAAAAAAGGGCAGTTAAACAATAACAATGGTTGCATCCAAAATGGCACTCTATTTCCTATAGGGCACTACTTTCAACCATAGGCCCTGGTAAAAAAAAGTAGTGCCCTGCATATGTAATAGGGTGCAATTTGGGACGCACACAATGGAAAACATAATGTATTTAAGTTCAGCTTCACCGCTACCAGCTAGTTTTTGTTGTATTGTGTCGCCGGCCTAAAATCTAGATCCCAATGATTGTGAGTCGCTTTGGATAAGAGCGTCTGCTAAATGACTAAAAATGTAAAGGCAATGAATGTACAGAATGAGACAAATTCTATTTATTTTGGCTCCCATTTCCTGTTTGAACATCCAACAACATTTTATTTAAAGTGGTGTTGGTTCCTTTTACATTCTGTTGTAAAGTGGTGTTGGTTCCTTCTACATTATGTTGTAAAGTGGTGTTGGTTCCCTCTATATTCTGTTGTAAAGTGGTGTTGGTTCCTTTTACATTCTGTTGTAAAGTGGTGTTGGTTCCTTCTACATTATGTTGTAAAGTGGTGTTGGTTCCCTCTATATTCTGTTGTAAAGTGGTGTTGGTTCCTTCTACATTCTGTTGTAAAGTGGTGTTGGTTCCTTCTACATTCTGTTGTAAAGTGGTGTTGGTTCCTTCTACATTCTGTTGTAAAGTGGTGTTGGTTCCCTCTATATTCTGTTGTAAAGTGGTGTTGGTTCCTTCTACATTCTGTTGTAAAGTGGTGTTGGTTCCTTCTACATTCTGTTGTAAAGTGGTGTTGGTTCCCTCTACATTCTGTTGTAAAGTGGTGTTGGTTCCCTCTACATTCTGTTGTAAAGTGGTGTTGGTTCCTTCTACATTATGTTGTAAAGTGGTGTTGGTTCCTTCTACATTATGTTGTAAAGTGGTGTTGGTTCCCTCTACATTCTGTTGTAAAGTGGTGTTGGTTCCCTCTACATTCTGTTGTAAAGTGGTGTTGGTTCCTTTTACATTCTGTTGTAAAGTGGTGTTGGTTCCTTCTACATTCTGTTAAAAAGTGGTGTTGGTTCCTTCTACATTCTGTTAAAAAGTGGTGTTGGTTCCTTCTACATTCTGTTGTAAAGTGGTGTTGGTTCCCTCTACATTCTGTTGTAAAGTGGTGTTGGTTCCCTCTACATTCTGTTGTAAAGTGGTGTTGGTTCCTTCTACATTCTGTTGTAAAGTGGTGTTGGTTCCCTCTACATTCTGTTGTAAAGTGGTGTTGGTTCCCTCTATATTATGTTGTAAAATGGTGTTGGTTCCCTCTACATTCTGTTGTAAAGTGGTGTTGGTTCCTTCTACATTCTGTTGTAAAGTGGTGTTGGTTCCCTCTACATTCTGTTGTAAAGTGGTGTTGGTTCCTTCTATATTGTGTTGTAAAGTGGTGTTGGTTCCCTCTACATTCTGTTGTAAAGTGGTGTTGGATCCCTCTACATTCTGTTGTAAAGTGGTGTTGGTTCCCTCTACATTCTGTTGTAAAGTGGTGTTGGTTCCCTATATATTATGTTGTAAAGTGGTGTTGGTTCCTTCTATATTGTGTTGTAAAGTGGTGTTGGTTCCTTCTACATTCTGTTGTAAAGTGGTGTTGGATCCCTCTACATTCTGTTGTAAAGTGGTGTTGGTTCCCTCTACATTCTGTTGTAAAGTGGTGTTGGTTCCCTATATATTATGTTGTAAAGTGGTGTTGGTTCCTTCTATATTATGTTGTAAAGTGGTGTTGGTTCCCTCTACATTCTGTTGTAAAGTGGTGTTGGTTCCCTCTACATTCTGTTGTAAAGTGGTGTTGGTTCCTTCTACATTCTGTTGTAAAGTGGTGTTGGTTTCTTCTACATTCTGTTGTAAAGTGGTGTTGGTTCCTTCTACATTCTGTTGTAAAGTGGTGTTGGTTCCCTCTACATTATGTTGTAAAGTGGTGTTGGTTCCCTCTATATTATGTTGTAAAGTGGTGTTGGTTCCCTCTATATTATGTTGTAAAATGGTGTTGGTTCCCTCTACATTCTGTTGTAAAGTGGTGGTTCCCTCTACATTCTGTTGTAAAGTGGTGTTGGTTCCCTCTATATTATGTTGTAAAGTGGTGTTGGTTCCCTCTACATTCTGTTGTAAAGTGGTGTTGGTTCCCTCTACATTCTGTTGTAAAGTGGTGTTGGTTCCCTCTATATTATGTTGTAAAATGGTGTTGGTTCCCTCTACATTCTGTTGTAAAGTGGTGTTGGTTCCTTCTACATTCTGTTGTAAAGTGGTGTTGGTTCCCTCTACATTCTGTTGTAAAGTGGTGTTGGTTCCTTCTACATTATGTTGTAAAGTGGTGTTGGTTCCTTCTACATTCTGTTGTAAAGTGGTGTTGGTTCCCTCTACATTCTGTTGTAAAGTGGTGTTGGTTCCTTCTACATTCTGTTGTAAAGTGGTGTTGGTTCCTTCTATATTATGTTGTAAAGTGGTGTTGGTTACTTCTACATTCTGTTGTAAAGTGGTGTTGGTTCCTTCTATATTATGTTGTAAAGTGGTGTTGGTTCCCTCTACATTCTGTTGTAAAGTGGTGTTGGTTCCTTCTATATTATGTTGTAAAGTGGTGTTGGTTCCCTCTACATTTTGTTGTAAAGTGGTGTTGGTTCCTTCTACATTCTGTTGTAAAGTGGTGTTGGTTCCTTCTACATTCTGTTGTAAAGTGGTGTTGGTTCCCTCTACATTCTGTTGTAAAGTGGTGTTGGTTCCCTCTATATTATGTTGTAAAGTGGTGTTGGTTCCCTCTATATTATGTTGTAAAATGGTGTTGGTTCCCTCTACATTCTGTTGTAAAGTGGTGTTGGTTCCCTCTACATTCTGTTGTAAAGTGGTGTTGGTTCCTTCTACATTCTGTTGTAAAGTGGTGTTGGTTCCCTATATATTATGTTGTAAAGTGGTGTTGGTTCCTTCTATATTATGTTGTAAAGTGGTGTTGGTTCCCTCTACATTCTGTTGTAAAGTGGTGTTGGTTCCCTCTACATTCTGTTGTAAAGTGGTGTTGGTTCCCTCTACATTCTGTTGTAAAGTGGTGTTGGTTCCCTCAACATTCTGTTGTAAAGTGGTGTTGGTTCCCTCTACATTATGTTGTAAAGTGGTGTTGGTTCCCTCTACATTCTGTTGTAAAGTGGTGTTGGTTCCCTCTACATTCTGTTGTAAAGTGGTGTTGGTTCCCTCTACATTCTGTTGTAAAGTGGTGTTGGATCCCTCTACATTATGTTGTAAAGTGGTGTTGGTTCCCTCTACATTCTGTTGTAAAGTGGTGTTGGTTCCCTCTACATTCTGTTGTAAAGTGGTGTTGGATCCCTCTACATTATGTTGTAAAGTGGTGTTGGTTCCCTCTACATTCTGTTGTAAAGTGGTGTTGGTTCCCTCTACATTCTGTTGTAAAGTGGTGTTGGTTCCCTCTACATTCTGTTGTAAAGTGGTGTTGGTTCCCTCTACATTCTGTTGTAAAGTGGTGTTGGATCCCTCTACATTATGTTGTAAAGTGGTGTTGGTTCCCTCTACATTCTGTTGTAAAGTGGTGTTGGATCCCTCTACATTATGTTGTAAAGTGGTGTTGGTTCCCTCTACATTCTGTTGTAAAGTGGTGTTGGTTCCCTCTACATTCTGTTGTAAAGTGGTGTTGGTTCCCTCTACATTCTGTTGTAAAGTGGTGTTGGTTCCTTCTATATTATGTTGTAAAGTGGTGTTGGTTCCTTCTACATTATGTTGTAAAGTGGTGTTGGTTCCTTCTACATTATGTTGTAAAGTGGTGTTGGTTCCCTCTACATTATGTTGTAAAGTGGTGTTGGTTCCCTCTACATTATGTTGTAAAGTGGTGTTGGATCCCTTTATATTATGTTGTAAAGTGGTGTTGGTTCCTTCTACATTCTGTTGTAAAGTGGTGTTGGATCCCTTTATATTATGTTGTAAAGTGGTGTTGGTTCCCTCTATATTATGTTGTAAAGTGGTGTTGGTTCCCTCTACATTCTGTTGTAAAGTGGTTTTGGTCCTCTCTGGTTCAGGGAAGAGAGTCCTGGCAGACAACCATCATGAGGTATTTAGGTCTCTGTTATAAATACTGGTACACACCCCAAACAGGGAATACAAAGGGTACACCCCAACCAGGGAATGCAAAGGGTACACCCCAAACAGGGAATACAAAGGGTACACCCCAACCAGGGAATACAAAGGGTACACCCCAACCAGGGAATGCAAAGAGTACACCCCAACCAGGGAATACAAAGTGTACACCCCAACCAGGGAATACAAAGGGTACACCCCAACCAGGGAATACAAAGGGTACACCCCAACCAGGGAATGCAAAGGGTACACCCCAACCAGGGAATACAAAGGGTACACCCCAACCAGGGAATACAAAGGGTACACCCCAACCAGGGAATACAAAGGGTACACCCCAACCAGGGAATACAAAGGGTACACCCCAACCAGGGAATGCAAAGAGTACACCCCAACCAGGGAATACAAAGTGTACACCCCAACCAGGGAATACAAAGGGTACACCCCAACCAGGGAATACAAAGGGTACACCCTAACCAGGGAATACAAAGGGTACACCCCAACCAGGGAATACAAAGGGTACAACCCAACCAGGGAATACAAAGGGTACACCCCAACCAGGGAATACAAAGGGTACACCTCAACCAGGGAATACAAAGGGTACACCCCAACCAGGGAATACAAAGGGTACACCCCAACCAGGGAATACAAAGTGTACACCCCAACCAGGGAATACAAAGGGTACACCCCAACCAGGGAATACAAAGTGTACACCCCAACCAGGGAATACAAAGGGTACACCCCAACCAGGGAATACAAAGGGTACACCCCAACCAGGGAATACAAAGGGTACACCCCAACCAGGGAATACAAAGAGTGCGTCCCAAATGACACCATATTCCCTACATGGTGCACTACTTTTGACCAGGGCCCAAAGTGATGTCATTTGGGACGCACTCAGAATAATTGCAGCAATACACATTTAAATCCATTTCCCTTTGGAGACTGTGGTAAGTCTAATAGCACTTATAGGATGTCCTTCACAGCACATTGTCACCCCAGTGTATATAAAAGCGGCACAAATCACACTCCAACATTTTAAAAGCGAAATATGCAGAAACCGCTCTGCCTTTTCCTGGTTTGCAAAAATTCAGAAAGTTCTACTAATTTGAGTTCATGTCACAAAACAAGCATTACCTCTTTGGGCTGCAGGGGCAGTATTGAGTAGCCTGGATAAAAGGTGCCCATTTCAAACGGCCTCGTACTCAATTCTTGCTCGTACAATATGCATATTATTATTACTATTGGATAGAAAACACTCTCTAGTTTCTAAAACCGTTTGAATTATATCTGTAAAACAGAACTCATTTTGCAGCAAACTTCCTGACAGGAAGTGGAAAATCTGAAATCGATGCTCTGTTCTAGGGCCTGCCTATAAATGTCCTTGATATATATCAGTATACATGCACTTCATACGTCTTCCACTAGATGTCAACAGGCAGTGAGAGAAGAAATGGAGTGTATAACATGATCTGAGGTCGAATAAAAGCTCTTGGCATGACGTGACCCCAATTTCCTGTTTTCTGGAACGCGCGAGAAGGGACCTGGTATTGCCTTCTGTAAAGCTGTCGTTATAGACGACTAATATCTCCGGCTTTGATTTTATTTGATAAATGTGACAATATCATCGTAAAGTATGTTTTTTCAATATAGTTTTATTCGATTATTGAATTTTTTTCGGGACGTTAGGCGTGTTGCTTTGTCTGCGTTTGTTCACGAAGGAGAGCTTCGCGCCACTTTGCTAGCTTTCCGTGCTAATTGACTGGAGAAGAGGACATTCTAAAACCAAACAACGATTGTTCCCGACAAAGGACCCCTTGTACAACATTCTGATGGAAGATCATCAAAAGTAGGACATATTTTATGATGCTATTTCATATATCTGTCGAACATGTGTACTAGTAGTTTGTGCCCAGATTTTGGGCACTCTCTCGCTATAACTAAGCTGGATGTCGTAATGAAGTTATTTTTTAGAATTCTAACACGGCGATTGCATTAAGAACTAGTGTATCTATCATTTCCTATACAACATGTATTTTTTAGTAACGTTTATGAATAGTTATTTGGTCAGAATAGTTGAGTGTCATAAAAATATCCGCACATTCTGGGAAAAGATGCTACGTTAGCACAATGTATAACCACTGATTTCAGCTCTAGATATGCACATTTTCGAACAAAACATAAGTGTATGTATAACCTGATGTTATAGGACTGTCATCTGATGAAGCTTATCAAGGTTAGTCAAAAATTATATATCTTTTGCTGGTTTGTTACGATCGCTAACTTTTGCTGCTGGTAAAGGGCTTTTGTTTCTGGCTATTGTGGTAAGCTAATATAATGCTATATTGTGTTTTCGCTGTAAAACACTTAAGAAATCAGAAATATTGGCTGGATTCACAAGATCCTTGTCTTTCATTTGCTGTACACCATGTATTTTTCAGAAATGTTTTATGATGAGTATTTAGGTATTTCACGTTGGTGTCTGTAATTACTCTGGCTGCTTCGGTGCTATTTGTGACGGTAGCTGTGATGGTAGCTGCAATGTAAAACTGATTTATACCTCAAATATGCACATTTTTCGAACAAAACATAGATTTATTGTATAACATGTTATAAGACTGTCATCTGATGAAGTTGTTTCTTGGTTAGTTTGGTTGGTTCTTGGTTATTTAGGTTGGTTTTGTGCATGCTACCTGTGCTGTGAAAAATGTCTGTCCTTTTTTGTATTTGGTGGTGAGCTAACATAAATATACGTGGCGTTTTCGCTGTAAAACATTTTAAAAATCGGACATGTTGGCTGGATTCACAAGATGTTTATCTTTCATTTGCTGTATTGGACTTGTTAATGTGTGAAAGTTAAATATTTCAAAAAAATATCTTTTGAATTTCGCGCCCTGCACTTGAAGTGGCTGTTGTCATATTGTGCCCGGCTTCGAGCTTGCAGCCCAAAGAAGTTTTAAGGGAGAACCATTATACCATCTAAACCACTGTGAAATATATTTCCAATAATCCAATGAAATATATTTCCAAATTTTTCCACCAGGCTGCCAGTCATAAGAAGTGTATGCGAACCAACCTAGGCTATTGTAGATAGCTAGCAATATGGTGGTATTCAAGCTGAGGTTAACCAATAAATACAAACAGATATCACATTAGCTAACATTAGGTTGCTTGTCCAGCAGCTAGCCTCAGTAGCTAGCTAACACCAGTCAGCTGAAAGCTAGCTAGCTAACAAACAGGCAAAGAAAGCCAATAAATATGGTTTTGTTTTGATTAGCTAGGTAGCTAGCTTGCTAACTAGCTAACGTAACGTTATACCAGTCAGATGAGAGCTAACGTTGGCTAGGTAGCTAACCAACAAGCAAGGAAAGCTATATATATTTAGCCAAGCAAGGTTTTTCATATAAGGCTGAAGTCATCATGTGTAAACTGATGACCTAGACACTTGCGTGTAATCAAAGCACAAACAAACATGCACAAATAAGACAGTGAAAGGCCTTGGTTGTTATGATAGCTAGTTAATGTTATCTAGGTAACGTTAGCCTAACGAAAGGCTGCAACGTTAGCTAACGAGTATGACCAGTTCATACCACAATATATCATACATTCTTCGACAAAACATAGATAGCTAAATAAGTTCAAAGCAGGATAAAAGCCAACGCCAAACTTTGGGAAACTGTCACACTGCTAGCTAGCTACTTTACAATGCATGCAATGGGCATTGGAAAACTATCTAGGTAGGCTACGCCATAGACCTATGCTGCAGTAAGACAAGGTAGACAGATTTCAGACAGGACAAACACTGCAGTTAGCTATGCTACAACTACGAACAACAAAGACATTCCGAAAGTATTCATACCCCATGACTTATTCCACAGCCTGAATTCAAAATATATATTTTCTCACCCATCTACACGCAATAACCCATAATGACACCTTTGACAGCGATTACATCCTTGAGTCTTCTTGGGTATGACGCTACAAGCTTGGCACACCTGTACTTGGGGAGTTTCTCACATTCTTCTCTGCAGATCCTCTCAAGCTCTGTTAGGTTGATTGGGGAGCGTTGCTGCACAGCTATTTTCAGGTCTCTCCAGAGATGTTCGATCAGGTTTAAGTCCAGGCTCTGTCTGGGCCACTCAAGGACATTCGGAGACTTTTCACGAAGCTAGTCCTGCGTTATCTTGGCTGTGTGCTTAGCGTCGTTGACCTGGAGAAGATCCTGAGAGCTATGGAGCAGGTTTTCATCAAGGAGCTTGCTGTACTTTGCTCCATTCATCTTTGCCTCAACCCTGACTAGTCTCCCAGTCCCTGCCGCTGAAAAACATCCCTCAGCATGATTCTGCCACCACCATGCTTCACCGTAGGGATGGTGCAGGTTTCCTCCAGACGTGATGTTTGACATTCAGGCCAAAGAGTTCAATCTTAGTTTCATCAGACCAATGAATCTGGTTTCTCATGGTCGGAGAGTCTTTAGGTGCCTTTTGGAAAACTCCAAGCGGGCTGTCATGTGCCTTTTACTGAGGAGTGGCTACCGTCTGTTCACTCTACCATAAAGGCCTGATTGGTGGAATGTTGCAGAGATGGTTGTCCTTCCTGAAGGTTCTCCCATCTCCACAGAGGAACTCTGTCAGAGTGACCATCGGGTTCTTGGTCACCTCCCTGACCAAGGCCCTTCTCCCCCAATTGCTCAGTTTGGCCGGGCGACCAGCTCTAGGAAGAGTCTTGGTGGATCCAAACTTATTCCATTTAAGAATGATGGAGGCCACTGTGTTCTTGGCGAACTTCAATGCTGCAGAAATGTTTTGGTAACCTTCCCCAGATCTGTGCCTCGACACAATCCTGTCTCTGAGCTCTACAGACAATTCCTTCGACCTCACGGCTTGGTTTTTGCTCTGAAATACACTGTCAACTGTGGGACCTTAAATAGACAGGTGTGTGCCTTTCCAATC
The DNA here is from genome assembly GCF_016432855.1 of Salvelinus namaycush. Lineage (NCBI taxonomy): Eukaryota > Metazoa > Chordata > Actinopteri > Salmoniformes > Salmonidae > Salvelinus > Salvelinus namaycush. Next base: position 1,257,966 of record NC_052329.1, read on the forward strand.
ATGTCCAATCAATTGAATTTACCACAGGTGGACTCCAAGTTGCAGAAACATCTCAAAGATGATCAATGGAAACAGGATGCACCTAAACTCAATTCCGAGTCTCATAGCAAAGGGTCTGAATACTTATGTAAATAAGGTATTTCTGTTTTAACATTTTAATAGATTTGTGAAAATTTCTAAAAACCTGTTTTCGCTTTGTCATTATGGGGTATTGTGTGTAGATTGCTGAGGATTTTTTCTTTATTTAATCCATTTTAGAATAAGGCTGTAACGTAACAAAATGTGGAAAAAGTCAAGGGGTCTGAATACTTTCTGAAGGCAATGTACATCATTTTATTAGCAGGACACTAAAGTAAAGTAATGTAAAGTCCATTATTTCTATGAAGAGAATGAATTAGGCTGTTTGAGAAAGTTTGAATCCTAAGCAACATGCCTACACATTGTTTGAAGTACAATAGACCAACATAGCTACAGTAGTAGGTCAAAGCTGTGTGCTGGAGAACCTTGGTAGAACATGGGTGAAGTACGTGTGTAACGGATGTGAAATGGCTAGCTAGTTAGCGGTGGCGCGCGCTAATAGCGTTTCAATCGGTTACGTCACTCGCTTTGAGACCTTGAAGTAGTGGTTCCCCTTGCTCTGCAAGGGCCGCGGCCTTTGTGGAGCGATGGGTAACGATGCTTCGTGGGTGTCAGTTGTTGATGTGTGCAGAGGGTCCCTGGTTCGCGCCCGGGTATGGGCGAGGGGACGGACGTAAAGTTAAACTGTTACACGTGCTCATGTGAATTTTCTTTCTTTTTTGGCTTCAGACCAATGCGTACTTCTCAATTAATATGTAGTAAAAAAAATTGTGTTTGTTTACATTTTCTTTGTTTACAAATGTTGGCGAAAAAGAAGCTTAAATTGTAGGTTGTGATGGGTTACGACAGTTCATGAGTTCACGAGTTCACGACTAAGCTCATGAGGCATTTATAAGTTATATCCTTCAAGGATCAATCGGTACATATCACTAATTATAAGTCCAAAAATGGATGTAGCAACTGCTGAATGCCCTTTTAAGAACGGGAAGCATAGAAATAGCACATATAGAACATATCTACCGCTTCTTAGACTTGCTTTAATAAGAATGACAGATCTATAACTCACATTCCTAAGTGAATTTGGTCGGATCACCCAAAAAGTGACATATTTCAGCTTTAAGAGGCCGTTCGTTACCTGATAATGACAACGAGAGCACAGCTGACTCAGAGCCAGGCCAGAAGCATAGGGTTCACTCTAAACCCTAACCCCTACACTCTTACACCCTACGCCCTACACCCTAAACCCTAATCGGCGATGACAAACACTACACATCTGACTCAGAGCCAGGCCAGAAGCACAGGGTTCACCCTAACTCCTACACTCTAAACCCTAACCCCTACACTCTTACACCCTACACCCTACACCCTAACCTCTACCCGGCGATGACAAACACTACACATCTGACTCAGAGGTTGGTCAGAAGCACATACAGGTAATTGCCAAAATAAAGGAAACACCAACATAAAGGGCGTTTGGCCACTTCGAACCGCCAGTACAGCTTCAATGCACCTCGGCATAGATTCTACAAGTGTCTGGAACTCTAGTGGAGGGATGTGACACCATTCTTCCACAAAGAAATTACATCATTTGATGTTTTGTTGACGGTGGTGAAAAACTTGCACCGCTCCAGAATCTCCCGTAAGCGTTAAATTGGGCTGAAAATGGGGCTGAGATCCCAAACACAGCAGCTGTCAGCTCAAAGGAAAAGGATAGAATGAGTAAGGATCAGAGCAACGCTTCAGAAAGCGTCACAGAGTCACAGGAACAGTGCTGAGGGAAAACATATAGCACCACGATGGTGGAAGTTCCCCACCGGGTCTGTCTGTGGGAACAGACATCACCTCATCCATATGGACTGACCTGAGAACAACCAACACTTTCGCAGCAGAAGATTCGAGTGTCTTCCTCACTCCGACACACCGCGTTGCCATAACCACCAACACCCAAGGTAATCCAGGATGTATCTGCTCTACATCCAGAACAAGGTCTGGATTTATAAATCAGAGCAACAAGAACAAAAGACTGAGCTCAAAGTAAAAACTTTTTATTTTTTTTAAGATAAAACTACAAGTTGTTTCACTTGTAACTTAGATTTGTGTTAAAAGAAATGAGAGATGAATTTTGGGTTAAAGTTTACAGAAAATATTTTACGTTCATGACTATGTTGAAATGTTCCAGAAGAACTAGGCAGGAACAGACCTACCAACATAAGGGCAGAATAATCCCTTGACGTCTGTCGAGACAAAGACACTCTACCCGTTGTTCTCTGAAAAGGGGAGATGTGGGGTTATTTGCATATTGCATCCTGATTGGTCATATGCTAATGAGGGCCGGTGGGAATGTAGGGGTTGATGAGGAAAAGCATCTCTCTCTCAGGTGGCTTGTAAACGTGACGCAACGTCAAGTTAGCAATACATGTGCCTTCATAAAGATATACCGTTAGTAGTTATTTATTTACTGCCATTTTATATTATTATTTGTTATTGTGTATAATTTTATTACAATGTATATTGTATACATTGTTGCTTTGGCAATATTGACAAAATGTTTTTCATGCCAATAAAGCAGCTTGAATTTGAATTTGAATATTTTACTCACGTACAGACAAGTTTGATTACACGACAGCGACCGTGTCATATGGTTCACATCGTTTTCATGCTCATCAAACCTTTCAGTGACCACTCGTACCCTGTGGCTGGGGGCATTGTAATGCTTTAAAAATATAGATATATTTAACTTTATTTTTAATAAGCAAGTCAGTTAAGAACAAATTCTTATTTACAATGACGGCCTATCCCAGGCCAAACCCGGACAACGCTGGGCCAATTGTTCGCCACCCTATGGGACTCCCAATCACGGCCGGATGTGATACAGCCTGGATTCAAACCAGGGACTGTAGTGACGCCTCTTGCACTGAGACGCAGTGCCTTAGACCGCAGCGCCACTCGGGAGCCCTGGTTGAAGGTGATCACTCACAATGGCTGTGTATTTATTGGCATTTACTCTGCCCTCTAAGGGGGACCCAAACCCCACCAGGAAAATGCACCCCACACCAGAACAGAACCGCCAGAACCCTCATTTAGTCAAGTGTTGCTTTTATTTTGGCAGTAAACCTGTACATCCAAATGTCAGGAGACAGTGTTCACCCTAACCCGTGACCCCTAACCCCTGACCCCTGACCCCTTACCTGGCAATGACAAACAGGACACAGCTGGCTCCGAGGCAGGCCAGTAGTACATACATCCAGATGTCAGGAGACAGTGTTCACCCTAACCCGTGACCCCTAACCCCTGACCTCTAACCCCTTACCTGGCGATGACAAACAGGACACAGCTGACTCCAGTGCAGGCCAGCAGTACATACATCCAGATGTCAGGAGACAGTGTTCACCCTAACCCCTGACCCCTAACCCCTGACCCCTTACCTGGCGATGACAAACAGGACACAGCTGACTCCGAGGCAGGCCAGTAGTACATACATCCAGATGTCAGGAGACAGGGGGTTGAGGAAGGAGAACACTCCGGGGTTGGTGCCGTTGGGTTTGTGGTACAGGATACTGATGCCCAGAGTCATGAAGGGCTTAGAGAAGTCTATCACCTTCTCTCTCACATAGGTGATGGTCAGAGGAGCCACAGCCAGGTCTGCTACCTGTCATAGACAGAGCAGGTTAATACAGAAATTACATCAGGGCTAATCAGTGTGACCCCAGCCAGGTCTGCTACCTGTCATAGGCAGAGCAGGTTCTATAGGAATTGCATCAGGCCTGGCCGACCCTGTTCCTGGAACAGCTACATTCCTGTTGGTTTTAACCTACAGGAGGGTATCTCCGGGAACAGGGTTGGAGTTAAAACCTACAGGAGGGTCTCTCTCCAGGAACAGGGTTGGAGTTAAAACCTACAGGAGGGTATCTCTCCAGGAACAGGGTTGGAGTTAAAACCTACAGGAGGGTATCTCTCCAGGAACAGGGTTGGAGTTAAAACCTACAGGAGGGTCTCTCTCCAGGAACAGGGTTGGAGTTAAAACCTACAGGAGGGTATCTCTCCAGGAACAGGGTTGGAGTTTAAACCTACTGGAGGGGTTCTCTCCAGGAACAGGGTTGGAGTTAAAACCTACTGGAGGGTATCTTTCCAGGAACATGGTTGGAGTTAAAACCTACTGGAGGGTCTCTCTCCAGGAACAGGGTTGGAGTTTAAACCTACTGGAGGGTATCTCTCCAGGAACAGGGTTGGAGTTAAAACCTACAGGAGGGTCTCTCTCCAGGAACAGGGTTGGAGTTAAAACCTACAGGAGGGTAGCTCTCCAGGAACAGGGTTGGAGTTAAAACCTACAGGAGGGTATCTCTCCAGGAACAGGGTTGGAGTTAAAACCTACAGGAGGGTCTCTCTCCAGGAACAGGGTTGGAGTTAAAACCTACAGGAGGGTCTCTCTCCAGGAACAGGGTTGGAGTTAAAACCTACAGGAGGGTGTCTCTCCAGGAACATGGTTGGAGTTAAAACCTACAGGAGGGTATCTCTCCAGGAACAGGGTTGGAGTTAAAACCTACAGGAGGGTATCTCTCCAGGAACAGGGTTGGAGTTAAAACCTACAGGAGGGTATCTCTCCAGGAACAGGGTTGGAGTTAAAACCTACAGGAGGGTCTCTCTCCAGGAACAGGGTTGGAGTTAAAACCTACAGGAGGGTCTCTCTCCAGGAACAGGGTTGGAGTTAAAACCTACAGGAGGGTCTCTCTCCAGGAACAGGGTTGGAGTTAAAACCTACAGGAGGGTATCTCTCCAGGAACAGGGTTGGAGTTAAAACCTACAGGAGGGTCTCTCTCCAGGAACAGGGTTGGAGTTAAAACCTACAGGAGGGTATCTCTCCAGGAACAGGGTTGGAGTTAAAACCTACAGGAGGGTCTCTCTCCAGGAACAGGGTTGGAGTTAAAACCTACAGGAGGGTATCTCTCCAGGAACAGGGTTGGAGTTAAAACCTACAGGAGGGTAGCTCTCCAGGAACAGGGTTGGAGTTAAAACCTACAGGAGGGTATCTCTCCAGGAACAGGGTTGGTGTTAAAACCTACAGGAGGGTTTCTCTCCAGGAACAGGGTTGGAGTTAAAACCTACAGGAGGGTCTCTCTCCAGGAACAGGGTTGGAGTTAAAACCTACAGGAGGGTATCTCTCCAGGAACAGGGTTGGTGTTAAAACCTACAGGAGGGTCTCTCTCCAGGAACAGGGTTGGAGTTAAAACCTACAGGAGGGCCTCTCTCCAGGAACAGGGTTGGTGTTAAAACCTACAGGAGGGTCTCTCTCCGGGAACAGGGTTGGAGTTAAAACCTACAGGAGGGTATCTCTCCAGGAACAGGGTTGGGCAGCTCTGAACTACATCGACTAGTTATTGTATCTGCCACTAGTAGCAATTACCATAAATGTTAATTGACCATATTCACAGTACAGTCCAGTGGGGGAACTCATCCACTCATGTGAGCCATACACCTGTACTGTACCTGCACTGTACTGTGCTGTGTGACAGCAAGTGATAGGCATCTACCGTAAATATACATTCCCTTGTCTCTTTCTTTTCCATAGAGTAAAACATTTCCTCGTTCTGTCTCTCTCCTGGTACAGGCAAGTGACTCACATGGTCTATGAGTTCCCGCACCATGCCGTTCCATTCTCCCTTATCGTTTTGAGCGCCATACTTCCCGTCAGATACCAGTTTAACCTCGTAGGCAAATCCCAGGATGTTGGACAGCTCCTTCAGTAGGTCCAGGCAGTAACCTTCGAACCGGTCGTTACCGTAGAGAGGCTTGTCAGACTTCTTATACATGACGTAAGGGTTTTCCTGTGAGATGAGGTGATAGGAGTCGTCAATTTCTCTGTATGAACGTACACCATTAGTAGACTGTGTGGTTTCTTAGTTTGGATTGAGAAAAGATAGTAGATCTTCTTGAACCTGAAACCACAGTACATAAGGAGTTCCAACTACCCGCTCCAACTACCCTCTCCAACTACCCTCTCCAACTACCCGCTCCAACTACCCGCTCCAACTACCCGCTCCAACTACCCGCTCCAACTACCCTCTCCAACTACCCGCTCCAACTACCCGCTCCAACTACCCGCTCCAACTACCCTCTCCAACTACCCTCTCCAACTACCCGCTCCAACTACCCTCTCCAACTACCCTCTCCAACTACCCGCTCCAACTACCCGCTCCAACTACCCTCTCCAACTACCCGCTCCAACTACCCTCTCCAACTACCCGCTCCAACTACCCTCTCCAACTACCCGCTCCAACTACCCGCTCCAACTACCCTCTCCAACTACCCTCTCCAACTACCCGCTCCAACTACCTGCTCCAACTACCCGCTCCAACTACCCGCTCCAACTACCCGCTCCAACTACCCGCTCCAACTACCCTCTCCAACTACCCTCTCCAACTACCCGCTCCAACTACCCTCTCCAACTACCCGCTCCAACTACCCTCTCCAACTACCCTCTCCAACTACCCTCTCCAACTGACTTTGTGTATCTTACTACAATAGTTACTCTTACTATTGGATTATATTTTATAACTATTTGGACTATTGGACTATTCCCTGTGACTATTTGAACTATTGGACTATTTCCTGTGGGCTGTTTGCAATATTGGACTATCTCCTATTGCTAATTGGACAATTGGACTAATCCCTCTGGACTATTGGACTATCAAACTCCCGGGTGGCGCAGTGGTCTAGGGCACTGCATCGCAGTGCTAGCTGCGCCACCAGAGTCTCTGGGTTCGCGCCCAGGCTGGGCTGGGTTCGCGCCCAGGCTCTGTCGCAGCCGGCCGCAACCGGGAGGTCCGTGGGGCGACGCACAATTGGCATAGCGTCGTCCGGGTTAGGGAGGGTTTGGCCGGTAGGGATATCCTTGTCTCAGTATGTAAAAAATGTAATAAAATGTATGCACTCTACTGTAAGTCGCTCTGGATAAGAGCGTCTGCAAAATGTAAATGTAAATGTAGTATATAACTACGAAGACTATTGGACTATTATATATGGACTACTGGACTATCCCCGGTGACTATTTGTACTATTGGACTATTTCATATGGATATTTGGAATGCTGGACTCATAGCTAATTTTCCCCAACATCGGACACCCCCTAATTTCGGATAATCTCTAGCCGTTAGAGGATTAAATCACCTCGAGCTAAACATTTAAATGGACTAGAAAATAACGGTACGTTTTGCGACTAAAGACACCCATCTAGCTAGCTGACTACCAATTTTCATTGTAAAATAGGTAAGTTAAGTTAGGTTAAGGTAAGTTAAGTTAGGTTAAGGTAAGTTAAGTTAGGTAAAGGTAAGTTAAGTTAGGTTAAGGTAAGTTAAGTTAAGTTAGGTTAAGTTAAGTTAAGTTAAATTAAGTTTTGAGAGTTTTCAAAAACGTTATATACATACACAAGTTGTGGGACAGGCTGTATATTGTAAAATATGACACTCATCATTTAATATCTAAACTTTTTACCTCTGAAATATAGCTAACGGAAGGCTAGCCAACTAACGTTAGTCAACTAACTTATCTAGTAAACACTTCGGATATGAGGTTGGTGGCTCTTTTTGAACAAAACTATACGGATATATCTTTAAGTTGTTAAACTAGAATAACATAGATCATACACTGCTCAAAAAAATAAAGGGAACACTTAAACAACACAATGTAACTCCAAGTCAATCACACTTCTGTGAAATCAAACTGTCCACTTAGGAAGCAACACTGATTGACAATAAATTTCACATTCTGTTGTGCAAATGGAATAGACAAAAGGTGGAAATTATAGGCAATTAGCAAGACACCCCCAAAAAAGGAGTGATTCTGCAGGTGGTGACCACAGACCACTTCTCAGTTCCTATGCTTCCTGGCTGATGTTTTGGTCACTTTTGACTGCTGGAGGTCATTTTGCAGGGCTCTGGCAGTGCACCTCCTTGCACAAAGGCGGAGGTAGCGGTCCTGCTGCTGGGTTGTTGCCCTCCTACGTCCTCCTCCACGTCTCCTGATGTACTGGCCTGTCTCCTGGTAGCGCCTCCATGCTCTGGACACTACACTGACAGACACAGCAAACCTTTTTGCCACAGCTCGCATTGATGTGCCATCCTGGATGAACTGCACTACCTGAGCCACTTGTGTGGGTTGTAGACTCCGTCTCATGCTACCACTAGAGTGAGAGCACCGCCAGCAGTCAAAAGTGACCAAAACATCAGCCAGGAAGCATAGGAACTGAGAAGTGGTCTGTGGTCACCACCTGCAGAATCACTCCTTTTTTGGGGGTGTCTTGCTAATTGCCTATAATTTCCACCTTTTGTCTATTCCATTTGCACAACAGCATGTGAAATTTATTGTCAATCAGTGTTGCTTCCTAAGTGGACAGTTTGATTTCACAGAAGTGTGATTGACTTGGAGTTACATTGTGTTGTTTAAGTGTTCCCTTTATTTTTTTGAGCAGTGTATAATGAGACGAACTTACAGGCTTGGATGAGAACCAGGACAAGACACAACCTGAACATCCTTCTTTTGTAATTGAACAAAATAGTAAGGTAGCCAATAACTGAGGCCCATATGCCGATAAATACGGACCGTATTTTTTAGCTAAACCACTTATCAAGAAGCTTGTAGTGGTAGTACTTCCACTGAAATTTCAAACATGCTAATTGCTAACCCGTTAGCTAACATTTTTACGACACCAATAATAACAAAACATTGATGGTTAGATCACAAGATAACACTGTTGAAGATAATATATTTCTTAAACGTTGTTGAATATGCCGATAATAAGGGCTGCTACGCTATGACTATCTGGACTACCCAGTGACTATCGAGTTATCACCTATGACTATTCGGACTATTGGACTATTCTCTATGAACTATTTGGACTATCAAACTATTTCATATAACTATTTGGACTTGGACTACCCAGTGACTATTTGGACTATAAGACCACCAAGTGACTATTTGGACTACCCAGTGACTATTTGGACTATTGGACTACCCAGTGACTATTTGGACTATAAGACTACCAAGTGACTATTTGGACTACCCAGTGACTATTTGGACTATTGGACTAGCCGGTGACTATTTGACTATTGGACTACCCAGTGACTATTTGGACTATAAGACTACCAAGTGACTATTTGGACTATTGGACTACCTGGTGACTATTTGGACTATTGGACTACCTGGTGACTATTTGGACTATTGGACTAGCCGGTGACTATTTGAACTATTGGACTACATGGTGACTATTTGGACTATTGGACTACCCAGTGACTATTTGGACTATTGGACTACCCAGTGACTAGTTGGACTATTGGACTAACCAGTGACTAGTTGGACTATTGGACTACCCAGTGACTATTTGGACTATTGGACTACCCAGTGACTATTTGGACTATTGGACTACCCAGTGACTATTTGGACTATTGGACTACCCAGTGACTATTTGGACTATTGGACTACCAAGTGACTATTTGGACTATAAGACTACCCAGTGACTATTTGGACTATAAGACTACCCAGTGACTATTGGACTACCCAGTGACTATTTGGACTATTGGACTACCCAGTGACTATTTGGACTATTGGACTACCCAGTGACTATTTGGACTATTGGACTACCAAGTGACTATTTGGACTATTGGACTACCCAGTGACTATTTGGACTATTGGACTACCCAGTGACTATTTGGACTATTGGACTACCCAGTGACTATTTGGACTATTGGACTACCAAGTGACTATTTGGACTATAAGACTACCCAGTGACTATTTGGACTATAAGACTACCCAGTGACTATTGGACTACCCAGTGACTATTTGGACTATTGGACTACCCAGTGACTATTTGGACTATTGGACTACCCAGTGACTATTTGGACTATTGGACTACCAAGTGACTATTTGAACTATTGGACTAGCCGGTGACTATTTGACTATTTTCTGTGGACTATTTGCTCCCCAATTGTTTCAATTCAATTTTTATATTGTTTTAATCTTCTTAAGTATGTTGTGACCCCTGAGACTTGACGTACCAGGATAGTAGTGACGACCAGAGTCCTGTTGGCCATAGAATCTGTGATGTTAGTCCCCGTATCCTTCAGGCTTTCCGTAAGGTTAAGGCCATTGTTGGAGTTCCACAATCCAATCTGAAGAGGAGTAAATCACCTCAACATTATATTCTAAACATCACTGTCTTCTAACCATCACTGTCTTCTAACCATCACTGTCTTCTAACCATCACTGTCTTCTAACCATCACTGTCTTCTAACCACAACATTATATTCTAAACATCACTGTCTTCTAACCACAACATTATATTCTAAACATCACTGTCTTCTCAAAAAAACTTAGATCAGATGTCAAACGTTTTATACCATCGCTGTCTTCTCAATAAGAAGATCAAGGTCTTACCCCCCACACTGAGATCAAACGTTAATCATTTCCCCAATCTATGTGTCTTAACATCAAAGTTGACAAGCTCCCAGTGTCAATGTGTCGGTTATCAAATACTGTACATAAGGACTTCAGATGTCACATAAGGACTGTAGGAGTGAGTAGGACAACTCAGATAATGACTGTAGGAGTGGGTTGGACAACTCAGATAATGACTGTAGGAGTGGGTAGGACAGCTCAGATAAGGACTGTAGGAGTGGGTAGGATAACTCCGATAAGGACTGTAGGAGTGGGTAGGACAACTCAGATAAGGACTGTAGGAGTGGGTAGGATAACTCAGATAAGGACTGTAGGAGTGGGTAGGACAGCTCAGATAAGGACTGTAGGAGTGGGTAGGATAACTCCGATAAGGACTGTAGGAGTGGGTAGGACAACTCAGATAAGGACTGTAGGAGTGGGTTGAACAACTCACATAAGGACTGTAGGAGTGGGTAGGACAACTCAGATAATGACTGTAGGAGTGGGTAGGACAACTCAGATAAGGACTGTAGGAGTGGGTAGGACAACTCAGATAAGGACTGTAGGAGTGGGTTGAACAACTCACATAAGGACTGTAGGAGTGGGTAGGACAACTCAGATAATGACTGTAGGAGTGGGTAGGACAACTCACATAAGGACTGTAGGAGTGGGTAGGACAGCTCAGAGAATAAAACACTACGAAGGTCAGACATGGAGGTCAGGGAGTCGACCACAGAGTCGACCACAGAGTCGACCAGAGGGTCAGACCACAGGGTCAACAACCGGGTCAACAACCGGGTCAGACAACAGGGTCAACCGGGTCAGACAACAGGGTCAACAACAGGGTCAGACCACAGGGTCAACAGGGTCAGACAACAGGGTCAGACCACAGGGCCAACAACAGGGTCAGACCACAGGGTCAACAACCGGGTCAGACAACAGGGTCAACAACAGGGTCAGACCACAGGGTCAGACCACAGGGCCAACAACCGGGTCAACAACCGGGTCAGACAACAGGGTCAACCGGGTCAGACAACAGGGTCAGACCACAGGGCCAACAACAGGGTCAGACCACAGGGTCAACAACCGGGTCAGACCACAGGATCAACAACAGGGTCAGACCACAGGATCAACAACAGGGTCAGACCAGAGCCAGTCAGCCACTCTACAAACCTTTTTCCACACTTTATTGAGGTGGCTATTGCCCCCGATCGTCTTGTAAACAAGGGAAGAAAGAACACAGCATTTTAACAACATCTTCAGGAACCTGCAACTGGTGGACGTTTCTATTTGTATTACACACGTTGCGGGGGTTACCCTCCTCTTATAGATATGGTGCTTTGGTCACATAAACTGTAGCTAACTATGTTGTGTGTGTGTATGCGTGTGCGCGCGTGTGTGTGTGTGCGTGTGTGCGTGCGCGTGTGTCTGTGTGTGTGTGTGTGTGTGTAATACATTGTGGTACTGCATCTCACCTTCTCCAAGCCGTCTTCCTTCAGACTGATGACGTCCAGGTCAAAGTCTTTCCTCAAACCGTCTGTCTTGTTTATAATGATCTGTCCTGTCAAACCGTTCCACGTTGCCTGGGAAGGACAGGCAGAAAGAAAGACAGGCAGAAAGAAAGACAGGCAGAAAGAAAGACAGGCAGACAGGAAGAGGCACTACAAATTAATTCCTGCATTTTATTTCTCCTTACAGAGGTACAGAACCACACTGTTACAGAGGTACAGAACCACTCTGTTACAGAGGTACAGAACCCCACTCTAAATTACAGAGGTACAGAACCACTCTGTTACAGAGGTACAGAACCCCACTCTAAATTACAGAGGTACAGAACCACACTGTTACAGAGGTACAGAACCCCACTCTAAATTACAGAGGTACAGAACCACTCTGTTAGAGGTACAGAACCCCACTCTAAATTACAGAGGTACAGAACCACACTGTTACAGAGGTACAGAACCCCACTCTAAATTACAGAGGTACAGAACCACTCTGTTAGAGGTACAGAACCCCACTCTAAATTACAGAGGTACAGAACCACACTGTTACAGAGGTACAGAACCCCACTCTAAATTACAGAGGTACAGAACCACTCTGTTAGAGGTACAGAACCCCACTCTAAATTACAGAGGTACAGAACCACACTGTTACAGAGGTACAGAACCCCACTCTAAATTACAGAGGTACAGAACCACTCTGTTAGAGGTACAGAACCCCACTCTAAATTACAGAGGTACAGAACCACTCTGTTAGAGGTACAGAACCCCACTCTAAATTACAGAGGTACAGAACCACACTGTTACAGAGGTACAGAACCCCACTCTAAATTACAGAGGTACAGAACCACTCTGTTAGAGGTACAGAACCACACTCTAAATTACAGAGGTACAGAACCACTCTGTTAGAGGTACAGAACCACTCTGTTACAGAGGTACAGAACCACTCTGTTAGAGGTACAGAACCACTCTGTTACAGAGGTACAGAACCACTCTGTTACAGAGGTACAGAACCACTCTGTTACAGAGGTACAGAACCACTCTGTTACAGAGGTACAGAACCACTCTAAATTACAGAGGTACAGAACCACTCTGTTACAGAGGTACAGAACCACTCTGTTACAGAGGTACAGAACCACTCTGTTACAGAGGTACAGAACCACTCTGTTACAGAGGTACAGAACCACTCTGTTACAGAGGTACAGAACCACTCTGTTAGAGGTACAGAACCACTCTGTTACAGAGGTACAGAACCACTCTGTTACAGAGGTACAGAACCACTCTGTTACAGAGGTACAGAACCACTCTGTTACAGAGGTACAGAACCACACTCTAAATTACAGAGGTACAGAACCACTCTGTTACAGAGGTACAGAACCACTCTGTTACAGAGGTACAGAACCACTCTGTTACAGAGGTACAGAACCACTCTGTTAGAGAGGTACAGAACCACTCTGTTACAGAGGTACAGAACCACACTCTAAATTACAGAGGTACAGAACCACTCTGTTACAGAGGTACAGAACCACTCTGTTACAGAGGTACAGAACCACTCTGTTACAGAGGTACAGAACCACTCTGTTACAGAGGTACAGAACCACTCTGTTACAGAGGTACAGAACCACTCTGTTACAGAGATACAGAACCACTCTAAATTACAGAGGTACAGAACCACTCTGTTACAGAGATACAGAACCACTCTAAATTATAGAGGTACAGAACCACTCTGTTAGAGGTACAGAACCACTCTAAATTATAGAGGTACAGAACCACTCTGTTACAGAGGTACAGAACCACTCTGTTACAGAGGTACAGAACCACTCTGTTACAGAGGTACAGAACCACACTCTAAGCACTGTTGCCTGGGATTATGGGAAGGCTGTCAAAAAGTAGGATTTAAAAAAAAAAAGTATGTGTATAACAATACATTGTTGAAATTCTTTACATTCATCCTGACTGAATACATGTGGGGATGTCTGTATGGGTCACAATTAGAACAAGTAGACATTATTTATGTTGAGCCTGCCAATTCTTATGGGGATGTCTGTATTGGGGCGGCAGGTAGCCTAGTGGTTAGAGGCAGGTAGCCTAGTGGTTAGAGGCAGGTAGCCTAGTGGTTAGAGGCAGGTAGCCTAGTGGTTAGAGCGTTGGACTAGTAACCGAAAGGTTGCTAGATTGAATCCCCGAGCTGACAAGGTACAAATCTGTCGTTCTGCCCCTGAACAGGCAGTTAACCCACTGTTCCTAGAACGTCATTGAAAATAAGAATTTGTTCTTAACTGACTTGGCTAGTTAAATAAAGGTTAAATAAATTGGGCACAATTGCCATTGTAAGTCATTGATGAGTCACTGCAGTCACTTTACAGTCAGTGCAAACTGTGTACTAATCGTACTAATCGTAATACATACTCTTTGGTCAACACGAATGCAGTAAGTAAGAAATAACAGTGTACTAGGCTCCTCCTACTGAGAATGTGTCATCTAACCAATTGCATTGGTTCATTTTGGTACAGCGCGTCCCCTCAGCTGATTATCAGCTGTTGTCAAAACACGTGGCTTTCGGAAATACGATTCTCTTCCTCAATAGTGTGCTATGGTTGAAACCCTGGTCGGTCCCGGATACGTCTTCACTAATAACAGTCGTTTTAGTGTTATTGATGTAAGGACTAGGATTCAACCTGATCGCGCCTGTCCACAATGCATAATTTAAAAGTCTTTTCTGATTGAGCCGACATCTGACGCATTTACAGTGAGTGCAATCCACCCCAGATCAGGGCAATCCACCCCAGATCAGGGCAATCCACCCCAGATCAGGGCAATCCACCCCAGATCAGGGCAATCTACCCCAGATCAGGGCAACCCACCCCAGATCAGGGCAATCCAATGGCCGTTGTTGACAATGCGGGTTTTAAAGGCAATGTTCCAGCGTTTGTGGAGATATGGCTTATCAGGGTCAGGGTATCTCCACAGGGTAGGGTTCTGTAGGGTATACCAGGGTTAGGGTATCTCCACAGGGTAGGGTTCTGTATGGTATACCAGGGTATCTCCACAGGGTAGGGTTCTGTAGGGTATACCAGGGTATCTCCACAGGGTAGGGTTCTGTAGGGTATACCAGGGTATCTCCACAGGGTAGGGTTCTGTAGGGTATACCAGGGTATCTCCACAGGGTAGGGTTCTTTCTGTAGGGTATACCAGGGTTAGGGTATCTCCAAAGGGTAGGGTTCTGTAGGGTATACCAGGGTATCTCCACAGGGTAGGGTTCTGTAGGATATACCAGGGTATCTCCACAGGGTAGGGTTCTGTAGGGTATACCAGGGTATCTCCACAGGGTAGGGTTCTGTAGGATATACCAGGGTATCTCCACAGGGTAGGGTTCTGTAGGGTATACCAGGGTTAGGGTATCTCCACAGGGTAGGGTTCTGTATGGTATACCAGGGTATCTCCACAGGGTAGGGTTCTGTAGGGTATACCAGGGTATCTCCACAGGGTAGGGTTCTGTAGGGTATACCAGGGTATCTCCACAGGGTAGGGTTCTTTCTGTAGGGTATACCAGGGTTAGGGTATCTCCACAGGGTAGGGTTCTGTATGGTATACCAGGGTATCTCCACAGGGTAGGGTTCTGTATGGTAAACCAGGGTATCTCCACAGGGTAGGGTTCTGTAGGGTATACCGGGGTATCTCCACAGGGTAGGGTTCTGTAGGGTATACCAGGGTATCTCCACAGGGTAGGGTTCTGTAGGGTATACCAGGGTATCTTCACAGGGTAGGGTTCTGTAGGGTTACCAGGGTATCTCCACAGGGTAGGGTTCTGTAGGGTATACCAGGGTATCTCCACAGGGTAGGGTTATGTAGGGTATACCAGGGTATCTCCACAGGGTAGGTAGGGTTCTGTAGGGTATATCAGGGTTAGGGTATCTCCACAGGGTAGGGTTCTGTAGGGTATACCAGGGTATCTCCACAGGGTAGGGTTCTGTAGGGTATACAAGGGTATCTCCACAGGGTAGGGTTCTGTAGGGTATACCAGGGTATCTCCACAGGGTAGGGTTCTGTATGGTATACCAGGGTATCTCCACAGGGTAGGGTTCTGTAGGGTATACCAGGGTGGGGTAGGGTTCTGTAGGGTATACCAGGGTAGGGTAGGGTTCTGTAGGGTATACCAGGGTAGGGTAGGGTTCTGTAGGGTATACCAGGGTAGGGTAGGGTTCTGTAGGGTATACCAGGGTAGGGTGGGGTTCTGTAGGGTATACCAGGGTAGGGTAGGGTTCTGTAGGGTATACCAGGGTAGGGTAGGGTTCTGTAGGGTATACCAGGGTAGGGTAGGGTTCTGTAGGGTATACCAGGGTATCTCCACAGGGTAGGGTTCTGTATAGTATACCAGGATATCTCCACAGGGTAGGGTTCTGTAGGGTATACCAGGGTTAGTGTATCTCCACAGGGTAGGGTTCTGTATGGTATACCAGGGTATCTCCAAAGGGTAAGGTTCTGTATGGTATACCAGGGTTTCTCCACAGGGTAGGGTTCTGTATGGTATACCAGGGTATCTTCACAGGGTATGGTTCTGTAGGGTATACCAGGGTTTCTCCACAGGGTAGGGTTCTGTATGGTATACCAGGGTAGGGTAGGGTTCTGTAGGGTATACCAGGGTAGGGTAGGGTTCTGCAGGGTATACCAGGGTAGGGTAGGGTTCTGCAGGGTATACCAGGGTAGGGTAGGGTTCTGTAGGGTATACCAGGGTAGGGTTGGGTTCTGCAGGGTATACCAGGGTAGGGTAGGGTTCTGTAGGGTATACCAGGGTAGGGTAGGGTTCTACAGGGTATACCAGGGTAGGGTAGGGTTCTGCAGGGTATACCAGGGTAGGGTAGGGTTCTGTAGGGTATACCAGGGTAGGGTAGGGTTCTGCAGGGTATACCAGGGTAGGGTAGGGTTCTGTAGGGTATACCAGGGTAGGGTTCTGTAGGGTATACCAGGGTAGGGTAGGGTAGGGTAGGGTGTTGTTAAGTTAAGCAGCGATTGCATTGTGTCCAATGTCCTGTCTGAAGATCTATGAAACACAACTGCCGGTCCACACAGTACACACGTTCACGTTGTCTCCGTGCTGCTGTGCTGTTTGTTGCTACCTGCCAAACTTTTAACAACCGTTTAAATCAAAACTCTGTATTTAATAACACATTTACTAACGTCTTAGTTTTGTCGTCGCTCTACTTTTTTCATTCAACTTTTTCACCCCAGATGCTATATCTGGACATGGTTCTACAGGACCTCCACCGGCTGAAGCTAAGTAGTACCATTACCACTATGCCATCTAATAGCAGTCGCTGTACCCATAATATACAGGAGAACGATTGCCTTAAGGGGGGGATAGCTGTGCAGCAAGCCCAGCTTCAGACGCAATCGTCAGGCAAGGGCAATCGTTAGGCAAGGGTAATTTCAGTGTAGGAAAGGATGAAACAGCGTCTGTGCCACCAGTAAGTACAGATAGTAGTATAAATCCCCTCGCACAGTCCCCGCAGCCGGACAACTTTCTCATGGCTTCTGGAGGGAAATGCTGTAGGAATGCTCAACCGGTTTTGCTCATTCAGCCGACAGAAACTTTTAACCGGTTCTCCCCATTTAGCATCGAGTCGGAGTGAGAGACTTCTCTAGGCTCTCCTCCACCCGTTACGGGGTCAGAGACCGAGCCTTCTCTAGGCTCTCCTCCACCCGTTACGGGGTCTGAGCTACCGAAGCCTCCCACCATTAGCTCTGACAAAGTGAAAACCCTAATCATTGACGACTCCATTACCCGCAATATTAGAATCATCCAGAGATCATACACTGTTTACCAGGGGGCAGGGCTACAGACGTTAAGGCTAATCTGAAGACGGTGCTGGCTAAGGCTAAAACTGGCGAGTGTAGAGAGTATAGGGATATTATTATCCACGTCGGCACCAACGATGTTGGGATGAAACAGTCAGAGTTCACCAAGAGCAACATAGATTCAGCATGTAAATTAGCTAGAATGATGTGTCGGCATCTTGGAATTATCACTGGCCCACTCTCAGTTAGGGAGAGTGATTTTTATTTTTATTTATTTAACCTTTATTAACCAGAAAATGCCCATTGAGACCCAGAGTCTCTTTTTCAAGGGAGAAATGGCCAAGAAGGCAGCAACAATCAATACATTACAGAATTAAAACATAGAACAATACAACATGATCCAGCCTAAAGCATTTACACTCCTCTGTAACAGTCTCCCATCAATATTTTACATTCATTCAGGGTCACTAACATATCTAGATGAAGCATGGATTGTAGACTATTCCATGCCTCTGGTGCACAAGAAGAGAAGACAGTCTTGCCTAATACTGTGAATGTCCTGGGGACTTTACGTAGCAACCACCTAGCAGACTGGGTATGGTAACTGCTGGTGGTGAAGGAGACCAGACTATGGAGGTAAAGAGGGAGTTTACCCAAAAGGGCTTTGTAGATGAACACATACAAATGTATATTTCTGCGCATATAAAGTGAGGTCCAACCTTCCGTTTGGTACAAGGTGCAATGGTGGGTGAGTGACTTGGCATTTGTAACAAAGCACAAGGATGCATCATAAACAGAGTCCAGTCTCTGTAAGACAGAGGAGGCTGCATGATAAACAGAGTCTCTGTAAGACAGAGGAGGCTGGATGATAAACAGAGTCCAGTCTCTGTAAGACAGAGGAGGCTGCATGATAAACAGAGTCCAGTCTCTGTTAGACAGAGGAGGCTGTATGATAAACAGAGTCCAGTCTCTGTTAGACAGAGGAGGCTGTATGATAAACAGAGTCCAGTCTCTGTAAGACAGAGGAGGCTGCATGATAAACAGAGTCCAGTCTCTGTAAGACAGAGGAGGCTGCATGATAAACAGAGTCCAGTCTGTAAGACAGAGGAGGCTGCATGATAAACAGAGTCCAGTCTCTGTAAGACAGAGGAGGCTGCATGATAAACAGAGTCCAGTCTCTGTAAGACAGAGGAGGCTGCATGATAAACAGAGTCCAGTCTCTGTAAAACAGAGGAGGCTGCATGATAAACAGAGTCCAGTCTCTGTAAGACGGAGGAGGCTGCATGATAAACAGAGTCCAGTCTCTGTAAGACAGAGGAGGCTGCATGATAAACAGAGTCCAGTCTCTGTAAGACAGAGGAGGCTGCATGATAAACAGAGTCCAGTCTCTGTAAGACAGAGGAGGCTGCATGATAAACAGAGTCCAGTCTCTGTAAGACAGAGGAGGCTGCATGATAAACAGAGTCCAGTCTCTGTAAGACAGAGGAGGCTGCATGATAAACAGAGTCCAGTCTCTGTAAAACAGAGGAGGCTGCATGATAAACAGAGTCCAGTCTCTGTAAGACAGAGGAGGCTGCATGATAAACAGAGTCCAGTCTCTGTAAGACAGAGGAGGCTGCATGATAAACAGAGTCTCTGTAAGACAGAGGAGGCTGCATGATAAACAGAGTCTCTGTAAGACGGAGGAGGCTGCATGATAAACAGAGTCCAGTCTCTGTAAGACAGAGGAGGCTGCATGATAAACAGAGTCCAGTCTCTGTAAAACAGAGGAGGCTGCATGATAAACAGAGTCCAGTCTCTGTAAGACAGAGGAGGCTGCATGATAAACAGAGTCCAGTCTCTGTAAGACAGAGGAGGCTGCATGATAAACAGAGTCTCTGTAAGACAGAGGAGGCTGCATGATAAACAGAGTCCAGTCTCTGTTAGACAGAGGAGGCTGCATGATAAACAGAGTCCAGTCTCTGTAAGACAGAGGAGGCTGCATGATAAACAGAGTCCAGTCTCTGTAGGACAGAGGAGGCTGCATGATAAACAGAGTCCAGTCTCTGTAAGACAGAGGAGGCTGCATGATAAACAGAGTCCAGTCTCTGTAAGACAGAGGAGGCTGCATGATAAACAGAGTCCAGTCTCTGTTAGACAGAGGAGGCTGTATGATAAACAGAGTCCAGTCTCTGTAAGACAGAGGAGGCTGCATGATAAACAGAGTCCAGTCTCTGTAAGACAGAGGAGGCTGCATGATAAACAGAGTCTCTGTAAGACAGAGGAGGCTGCATGATAAACAGAGTCTCTGTAAGACAGAGGAGGCTGCATGATAAACAGAGTCTCTGTAAGACAGAGGAGGCTGCATGATAAACAGAGTCTCTGTAAGACAGAGGAGGCTGCATGATAAACAGAGTCCAGTCTCTGTAAGACAGAGGAGGCTGCATGATAAACAGAGTCCAGTCTCTGTAAAACAGAGGAGGCTGCATGATAAACAGAGTCCAGTCTCTGTAAGACGGAGGAGGCTGCATGATAAACAGAGTCCAGTCTCTGTAAGACAGAGGAGGCTGCATGATAAACAGAGTCCAGTCTCTGTAAGACAGAGGAGGCTGCATGATAAACAGAGTCCAGTCTCTGTAAGACAGAGGAGGCTGCATGATAAACAGAGTCCAGTCTCTGTAAGACAGAGGAGGCTGCATGATAAACAGAGTCCAGTCTCTGTAAAACAGAGGAGGCTGCATGATAAACAGAGTCCAGTCTCTGTAAGACAGAGGAGGCTGCATGATAAACAGAGTCCAGTCTCTGTAAGGCAGAGGAGGCTGCATGATAAACAGAGTCCAGTCTCTGTAAGGCAGAGGAGGCTGCATGATAAACAGAGTCCAGTCTCTGTAAGACGGAGGAGGCTGCATGATAAACAGAGTCCAGTCTCTGTAAGACAGAGGAGGCTGCATGATAAACAGAGTCTCTGTAAGACGGAGGAGGCTGCATGATTAACAGAGTCCAGTCTCTGTAAGACAGAGGAGGCTGCATGATAAACAGAGTCTCTGTAAGACAGAGGAGGCTGCATGATAAACAGAGTCCAGTCTCTGTAAGACGGAGGAGGCTGCATGATAAACAGAGTCCAGTCTCTGTAAGACAGAGGAGGCTGCATGATAAACAGAGTCTCTGTAAGACAGAGGAGGCTGCATGATAAACAGAGTCCAGTCTCTGTAAGACGGAGGAGGCTGCATGATAAACAGAGTCCAGTCTCTGTAAGACAGAGGAGGCTGCATGATAAACAGAGTCTCTGTAAGACAGAGGAGGCTGCATGATAAACAGAGTCCAGTCTCTGTTAGACAGAGGAGGCTGCATGATAAACAGAGTCCAGTCTCTGTAAGACAGAGGAGGCTGCATGATAAACAGAGTCCAGTCTCTGTAAGATGGAGGAGGATGTATGCATATACAACAAGTCACCATAATCAATTACAGAGAGAAAAGTGGCCTGAACAAGCTTCTTTCTAGCCATAAGCAGGAAGCCTTATTACGAAAATAAAAACACAATTTCAATTGAAGTTTTGTCACAAGATCATCCACATGAACTTTAAAGGACATCTTGTCATCCAACCAAATACCTAGGTTTTTGTAGGACGACCATTTTTCAATAAGCCACCAGATGTGACAATGCTAACGTTCACTGGCAGAGTTCTAGGTCTGGTAAAGGTCATGCATTTAGTTTTTTGTACATTCAAGACCAGTTTGAGACCATAAAGGGAGGCCTGCAGTGACTGAAAAGCAGTCTGGAGCTCTTCAACAGCCTGAACAAGAGAAGGAGCACATGAATATATAACTGTATCATCTGCATATAGATGTAACTTTGCTGGTTGCATCCCGTTTCCCAAATCATTAATACACATTGAGAAAAACACAGGAGCTATAATGGAACCCTGGGGGACTCCTCTATTCATCTCTAGACAGCTAGACTTGTGATTGTCACTATAAACACATTGTGTTCTGTCAGAAAGATTAGTTCCTAAACCAATTTACTGCCCCTTCACTGAGACCAATGTTTCTGAGTCTAGCTAGCAACAATTCATGGTCAACTGAATCAAAGGCCTTTGATACATTCACAAACAGAGCAGCACAATGTTGCTTTTTAATCAAGTGCATTAATGATGTCTTTTGCCACTGCCATAGCTGCAGTTGTGGTGCTGTGCCCCGATCTAAAGCCAGACTGAACCCCGCTCAGTATGTTATTTTCAATTAAGAAGTTTTTTAACTGGGAGTTCACTAGGGGTTCATAGACTTTGGCCAGGATAGGGAGTTCACTAGGGGTTCATAGACTTTGGCCAGGATAGGGAGTTCACTAGGGGTTCATAGACTTTGGCCAGGATAGGGAGTTCACTAGGGGTTCATAGACTTTGTCCAGGATAGGGAGTTCACTAGGGGTTCATAGACTTTGGCCAGGATAGGGAGTTTAGAGATAGGACCATAGTTATTAGCACCTGAGGGATCTCCACCCTTTAGCAGTGGGAGGACATACGCTGATTTCCAAATGCTGGGTATGGATTTGGTCAAGCGACTCAAGTTGAAAATGTGAACCAGAGGTTCAGTATTAATACCAGCTGCTAGAGGTAGGGGCCTGGGCCCCACTATTATAAAAACTGAACCAGTAGATATGAAGTGCTTGTTAAAAACCCTTACAATATCAGCTTCATCCTTCACTTCATTAGAATCCATCATTAATTGATCAGGAAGGACAGAGGATCCATTAGAACCTGACACTGATTTGATTCGCTTCCAGAACTTGGTAGGGTTGTTTAGGTTCTCTGTGACTGCATTTAAATAGTCATCTGATTTGATTATCTTCCAGAACTTGGTAGGGTTCTTTAGGTTCTCTGTGACTGCATTTAAATAGTCATCTGATTTGATTATCTTCTAGAACTTGGTAGGGTTGTTTAGGTTCTCTGTGACTGCATTTAAATAGTCATCTGATTTGATTATCTTCTAGAACTTGGTAGGGTTGTTTAGGTTCTCTGTGACTGCATTTAAATAGTCATCTGATTTGATTATCTTCTAGAACTTGGTAGGGTTCTTTAGGTTCTCTGTGACTGCATTTAAATAGTCATCTGATTTGATTAGCTTCCAGAACTTGGTAGGGTTCTTTAGGTTCTCTGTGACTGCATTTAAATAGTCATCTGATTTGATTAGCTTCCAGAACTTGGTAGGGTTGTTTTAGGTTCTCTGTGACTGCATTTAAATAGTCATCTGATTTGATTATCTTCTAGAACTTTGTAGGGTTGTTTAGGTTCTCTGTGACTGCATTTAAATAGTCATCTGATTTGATTATCTTCTAGAACTTGGTAGGGTTGTTTAGGTTCTGAGACTGCATTTAAATAGTCATCTGATTTGGACTTCCTGATCAATCCTGTGCATTTGTTTCTTAGCGCTCTGAAGGAGGCCCAGTCAACAGGAACATTTGTATGTCTCGCTTGAGCCCCAAGAGATATTTCTCTTTCTAATTAATTCTGCCAAGTTATCTGAAAACCAGGGATTGTTCCTTCCACTGATTCTAAATTTCTTCACAGGGGCATGCTTATCACAAATGATCACAATTTCTTGTAAAAAATAGTCCCAGGCAGTGTCAACATCGGGAATCAAACTTACTCTGTCAATACTATGGTACAGATCATGTAAGAATACTTGCTCATCAAACTGTCTAAAATGTCTTTTAAAAATGTAACGGGGTTTGGTTTTGGTCATTTGTGTATTTCTAACACAAGCTTTTGCACAGTGATCCCTGACATCATTACAGAATATCCCAGTCCATGTGTATTTGTGAGGGGTATTCGTTAGAATAATGTCCAATAGCGTTGATTTGTTAGGTGCTCTGGGATTCGGTCTTGTAGGCACATTCATTAATTGAGCGAAATTCAGAGAGTCACACAGTTCTTTAAAAGAGTCTGATACAGATGTAAGAATGTTCCAGTTCAAATCTCCTAAGATAATGAATTCAGAGTCATTTAGCTGGTGCAGGACATCAGAAAGAGAGGTAAGTGCGTCTCCCGAAGCCGAGGGCGGTCTGTAGCAGCCGAGGGCGGTCTGTAGCAGCCGAGGGCTGTCTGTAGCAGCCGAGGGCGGTCTGTAGTAGCCGAGAGAGGTCTGTAGCAGCCGAGGGCGGTCTGTAGCAGCCGAGGGCGGTCTGTAGCAGCCGAGGGCGGTCTGTAGCAGCCGACTACAGTGATGTGGGAGTCCTTATATATGTTCAATTTAAACGCAAGCAATTCAAAAAAGAATTTCAGAGGTGAATTTCAGAGGTGTTAAACTCGGATTTCACATCAATTGCAACCCCATCCTCCATTACTCATTCGATCAGCTCTAAAAACTGTGTACCCATCAATAGAAATCCAGTTATTTAATACAGATTTCTTTAGCCAAGTTTATGATAAAACCATCACGTCTGCATTTGTCTTTTTGGCCCATATTTTAATCATGTCTATTTTTGGAAATAGACTTCTGACATTAACATGTAAGAGGGAGACTGAGATCTAAAAAATAATAGTTGATATATACAGAATCCACCTTCACATACAAGTATTTTCTTCTGTAAACAGGATCAGGGTCATTAAAACATTACTCTTAAAACTCTGATCTCAAGGATCACACATACAAACGGACAGACTGATTGGCTACCAGCTCTACAGCAGAGTCTCATAACTCAATCGCTGGTTGGAAACTGTTTTCTGCCCCTCCCATAAGATAGAATTTGTAGATAATTGGCCCTCTTTCTGGGACTCACCCACAAACAGGACCAAGCCTGGCCTGCTGAGGAGTGACGGACTCCATCCTAGCTGGAGGGGTGCTCTCATCTTATCTATCAACGTAGAGCCCTGTCTAACTGTCAACGTAGAGCCCTGTCTAACTGTCCACAATGTGATAGGGTGCAGGTCAGGCTGTTTGCCAGCCTGCCAGCTTAGTGGAGTCTGCCACTAGCAGTCAGTGTAGTCAGCTCAGCTATCCCCATTGAGACAGTGGCTGTGCCTCGATCTAGGTTGGGAAAATCTAAACATGGCGGTGTTCGCCTGAGCAATCTCACTGGAATAAAGACCTCCTCCATTCCTGTAATTTTTTAAAGAGACTGTGATAATACCTCACAACTCAAAATAGGACTACTTAATGTTAGATCCCTCACTTCCAAGGCAGTCATAGTCAATAAACTAATCATGGATCATAACCTTGACGTTATTGGCCTGACTAAAGCATGGCTAAAGCCTAAAGAATTTACTGAGTTATATGAGCCCTCTCCAATGAGACACTCACGTGGTTTTATCCTGTATCTCTTGACACATTCTTGGCCTCTAAACCTTCCAGCTGCCTACTAGACCCTATTCCAACTAAACTACTGAAATAGCTACTTCCTGTGCTTGGCCCTCCTATGTTGAACATAATAAATGTCTCCCTGTCCTCCGGATCTGTACCAAAATCACTAAAAGTGGCAGTAATAAAGCCTCGCCTGAAAAAAACAAACCTTGACCCAGATTTTTTTTTTTAACTATCGTCCTATATCGAATCTCCCATTCCTCTACAAACATTTTTGAAAAAGCTGTTGCGCAGCAACTCACTACCTTCCCTGAAGACAATGCATACGAAACGCTTCAGTCTGGTTTTAGACCCCATCATAGCACTGAGACTGCACTTGTGAAGGTGGTAAATTACCGTTTAATGGCGTCAGAACGAGGCTCTGCATCTGTCCTCGTGCTCCTAGACCTTAGTGCTGCCTTTGACACCATCGATCACCACATTATTTTGGAGAGATTGGAAACCCAAATTGGTCTACACAGACAACTTCTTGCCTAGTTTAGATCTTATCTGTCGGAAAGATATCAGTTCGTCTCTGTGGATGATTTGTCCTCCGACAAATCAATTTTAAGTTTTGGTGTTCTTCAAGGTTCCGTTTTAGGACCACTATTATTTTTACTATATATTATACTTCCTGGTGATGTCATTCAGAAACACAATGTCAACTTCCACTGCTGTGCGGACGACACACAGCTGTACATTTCGATGAAACACTGTGAAGCCCCAAAATTGCCCTCCCTGGAAGCCTGTGTTTCAGACATAAGGAAGTGGATGGTGGCAAACATTTGACTCTTAATCTCGGACAAAACAGATATGTTAGTTCTAGGTCCCAAGAAACAAAGAGATCTGCTGTTTGATCTGACACTTAATCTTGATGGTTGTACAGTCGTCTCAAATAAAACTGTGAAGGACCTCGGCGTTACTCTGGACCCTGATCTCTCTTTTGACGAACCTATCAAGAATACTTCAAGGGCAGCTTTTTAACATCTTCGTAACATTGCAAAAAATCTGAAACTTTTTTGTACAAAAATGATGCAGAAAAACGAATCCATGCTTTTGTTACTTCTAGATTAGACTGCAATGCTCTACCTCTTCGGCTACCCACTCTGGCCATGTATTTAGTGCTGTCTCTACCTGGCTGGTTCCCCTCTCCACTGGGAATCTCTACCTCTGACCATATTACGGGGGTTGAGACACTGGCTTGCAAGTGCTCCTCCATGCCGTCCCTAGGAGTGGTGCATCACGTCGTGCCAGGATCGCTATTCGCTATTCTTGGGTTGAGTCACTGAGGTGATCGTCCTGTCCAGTTTTGCGCCCACTCGGGCTTGTGCGGTGGAGGAGATCTTCGTGTTTTTAGCCTTGTTTCAGAGTAGTACGTTGGTGGTCTGTTGATATCCCTCTAGTGGTGTGGGGGCTGGCTTTGGCAAAGTGGGTGAGGTTAGTATATCCTACCTGGTTGGCCCTGCCCAGTTAGCCCTGTCAGGGGGTATTGTCGGACGGGGCCACAGTGTCCCCCAACCCCCCCCCCCCCCCCCCCCCTGTCTCAGTCTCAGTCTCCAGTATCTATGCTGCAATAGTCTATGTGCCAAGGGGCTAGGGTCAGTCTGCCCTATCTGGTGAAATGCTCCTGTCTTATCTGTCCTATGTAAACTTAAGTATGCTCCCATCTCTCCCTCTCTTCCCCCCCCCCCCCCCCTCCTGGAGGACCTGAGTCCTAGGACCATGCCTCAGGACTCCTGGCTGTCCTCAGTCCACCTGGCCGTGCTGCTGATCCAGTTTCTGCTGTTTTGCCTGAGGCTATGGAACCCTGACCTGTTCACCGGACGTGCTGTTTTCGCTTTCTCTCTTTACCGCACCCACTGTCTCGACCTCTGAATGCTTGGCAACTGACATTTACTCCTTAGGTGCTGACCTGTGGCACCCTCTACAACCACTGAGATTATTATTTGACCCTGCTGGTCATCTATGAACGTTTGAACATCCTGAAGAATGATCGGGCCTTAATGGCCATGTACTCTTATAATCTCCACCTGGGACAGCCAGAAGAGGACTGGTCACCCTTCAGAG
Organism: Salvelinus namaycush; assembly: GCF_016432855.1. Classification (NCBI taxonomy): domain Eukaryota; kingdom Metazoa; phylum Chordata; class Actinopteri; order Salmoniformes; family Salmonidae; genus Salvelinus; species Salvelinus namaycush. The sequence continues at coordinate 1,285,145 of NC_052329.1, forward strand.
CCTGGTTCCGCTCTTGGTTTCTTCCTAGGTTCCTGCCTTTGTAGAGAGTTTTTCATAGCCACCGTTCTTCTACATCTTCTTTGCTTGCTGTTTGGGGTTTTAGGCTGGGTTTCTGTATAAGCATTTTGTGGCATCCTCCTGACAGAGCTGGTGTAACTGAGTCAGGTTTGTAGGCCTCCTTGCTTGCACACATTTTTTCAGTTCTGCCCACAAATGTTCTATAGGATTGAGGTCAGGGCTCAGAGTGATGGCCACTCCAATACCTTGACTTTGTTGTCCTTAAGCTATTTTGCCACAACTTTGGAAGTATGCTTGGGGTCATTGTCCATTTGGAAGACCCATTTGCGACCAAGCTTTAACTTCCTGACTGATGTCTTGAGATGTTGCTTCAATATATCCACAAAATGTTCCTCCCTCATGATGCAATCTAGTTCGTGAAGTGCAACAGTCCCTTCTGCAGCAAAGCACCCCCACAACATGATGCTGCCACCCCCGTGCTTCACGGTTGGGATGGTGTTCTTTGGCTTGCAAACCTCCCCCTTGTCCTCCAAACATAACAAAGGTCATTATGGCCAAACAGTTCTATTTTTGTTTCATCAGACCAGAGGACATTTCCCTAAAAAGTACAATCTTTGTCCCCATATGCAGTTGCAAACCGTAGTCTGGCATTTTTATGGCGTTTTTGGAGCAGTGGGTTCTTCCTTGCTGAGCGGCCTTTCAGGTTATGTCAATATAGGACTCGTTTTGCTGTGGATATAGATACTTTTGTACCTGTTTCTTCCAGCATCTTCACAAGGTCCTTTGCTGTTGTTCTGGAATTGATTTGCACTTTTCGCACCAAAGTACGTTAATCTCTAGGAGACATAATGTGTCTCCTTCCTGAGGGGTATGACGGCTGTGTGGTCCCATGGTGTTTATACTTGCATACTATTGTTTGTACAGATGAATGTGGTACCTTCAGGCATTTGGAAATTGCTCCCAAGGATGAACCAGAATTGTGGAGGTCTACAATTTTTGGGGGCTGATTTCTTTAGATTTTCCCATGATGTCAAGCAAAGAGGCACTGAGTTTGAAGGTAGGCCTTGAAATACATCCACAGGAACACCTCCAATTGACTCAAATGATGTCATGTAGCCTATCAGAAGCTTCTAAAGCCATTACATAATTTAATTTAATAATTTTCCAAGCTGTTTAAAGGCACAATCAACTTAGTGTATGTAAACTTCTGACCCACTGGAATTGTGATACAGTGAATTATAAATGAAATAATCTGTCTGTAAACAATTGTTGGAAAGAATTACGTGTGTCATGCACAAAGTAAATGTTCTAACCGACTTGCCAAAACTATAGTTTGTTAACAAGAAATGTGTGTAGTGGTTGAAAAACGAGTTTTAATGACTCCAACCTAAGAGTATGTAAACTTTCGACATCGAACTGTATACGTAGTCAGATAAACATTTTAATAGGCTAGTTGCTTAGTCTTATTACAGGCTGCATTTGAGGTATATACAGTATAATAGATGTAATGGAAATGTTATGTTTGTGAGCATCAGATCGTACACAGATCATATGTAAGCATAATGCTAATTTTCTAATTATAACTTGGTTGGGTTCATTATAGCATTATCGAATTCTCACTATCGCTGTATAAGCAATTTGGCAGTACGCCCAGAACATTGCTCTGGGAACCAAAATTAGTATCTAAGTTTCAAGGTCTCAGCTTTGAGAAAAGAAGCCTCATGAGCTATCGGTCAGTCACATGCAGAAACGCTAATAATGAATAATGTAAATCATGCCTATATAACTTGTCTGTGTAGCTGTACATAAGAGAATTGAAGGGACCGCCCGGGGGAGCTGATGGGACCGCCCGGGGGAGCTGATGGGACCGCCCGGGGGAACTGAAGGGACCGCCCGGGGGAACTGAAGGGACCGCCCGGGGGAACTGAAGGGACCGCGCGGGGGAACTGAAGGGACCGCCCGGGGGAGCTGAAGGGACCGCCCGGGGGAACTGAAGGGACCGCCCGGGGGAACTGAAGGGACCGCTCGGGGGAGCTTCTGACCGACTGGTACTGAGTGTGCAGTGTTTGTTGTAACCCCTCCAGTTAACTGATAGTAAAGATTCATTTAATACTGACTTCAGGTTTCGCTGGTGTTGAATTTCCACCACATAAACATTTTTACCAATATTACCGCACTGCACACCTCCATGTAGTGTACTGCTGACAGGTAACACCTCTTCAGTCATTGTCAAACACAAGCAAGGCATGATTTCCTCCATTGTGAAAAACAATTAAGAACATAATGACACACACACACACACTCCACACCTTGGTAGGATCTGGTCTTAACTCCATTCTCTATAGACCACCAGTGATTAAATAAGACGAAGGCAGTGAGATGTGAAAGAATGGATGAAGGAGTGTGAAAAGAGGGAAAGAGGCATGAAGGGAGGTGAGAACAAATAGATTGAAGGATCAAGTGAGCAGGGAAAATAATTGATTGGATTTGGGTAAGAAAAGGGAGTGAGGGATGAGGAGAGATGGGTAAGAGAAGGGAGTGAGGGATGAGGGGAGGTGAGTAGGAGGCGGGAGTGCAGGATGAGGGGAGGTGGGTAAGAGGAGGTAGTGAGGGATGAGGGGAGGTGGGAAAGAGGAGGGAGTGCGGGATGAGGAGAGATGGGAAAGAGGAGGGAGTAAGGGACGAGGGGAGGTGGGTAAGAGGAAGGAGTGAGAGATGAGGGGAGGTGGGAAAGAGGAGGGAGTGAGGGATGAGAGGAGGTGGGTAAGAGGAGGGAGTGAGGGATGAGGGGAGGTGGGAAAGAGGAGGGAGTGAGGGATGAGGGGAGGTGGGAAAGAGAAGGGAGTGAGGGATGAGGGGAGGTGGGAAAGAGGAGGGAGTGAGGGATAGGGGAGGTGGGAAAGAGGAGGGAGTGAGGGATGAGGGGAGGGAGTGAGGGAGGGATAGGGGAGGTGGTAAGAGGAGGGAGTGAGGGATGAGAGGAGGTGGGAAAGAGGAGGGAGTGAGGGATGCGGGGAGGTGTGAAAGAGGAGGGAATGAGGGATGAGGGGAGGTGGGAAAGAGGAGGGAGTGAGGGATAGAGGGAATACTCCTTTATAAAGTGGCTTGTCTCACTCACCTCTTTGAACATGTTCATGAATCGTGCTCCGAAGCGCCAGGGTTTGTGTCTGTGGCACTGCAGTGAGCTGACAGTGATCTGAGTGGAGAGCTGGGAGGCTGCTGCCACCATGTACACAGCATCATACATCAACGCTGCCTCAGTCTGGAAGAGATGTGTTAAAAAAAAGTTGTCTTTAATTGATCTCAATAGTGTACGGCAGGGGTAGGCAACCCTGGTCCTGGAGGACCACAGGCACTTCATGTTTTTGATTTACAGAGCCTTCAGAAAGTATTCATACCCCTTGACATATTCCACATTTTGTTGTGCTACAGCCTGAATTCAACAAGGACAAAATATATTGTTTTCTCATCCATCTACATACAATACCCTATAATGACAAAGTGAAAATATGTTTTTAGAATTGATTTCAAATGGATTGAAAATGAAATACAGAAATATCTAATTTACATAAGTGTTCACATCAATACATGTTAGAATAACCTTTGGAAGCGATTACAGCTGTGAGTCTTTCTGGGTAAGTCTCTAAGAGCTTTGCACACCTGGATTGTACAACATTTGCCCATTCTTTTAAAATTCTTCAGGCTCTGTCAAGTTTTTTGTTAATCATTACTAGACAGCCACTTTCAAGTCTTACCATAGACTATAAAGTAGATTTAATTAAGTCAATGCTGTAACTAGGCCACGCAGGAACATTCAATGTCATCTTGGTAAGCAACTCCAGTGTATAGTTGGCCTTGTGTTTTAGGTTATTGTCCTGCTGAAAGGTGAATTAATCTCCCAGTGTCTGTTGGAAAGCAGCCTGAAGCAGGTTTTCCTCTAGGATTTAGCCTGTCCTCAGCTCCATTCTGTTTCTTTTTTATCCTGAAAACTCCCCAGTCCTTAACGATTACAAGCATACCCACAACATGATGCAGCGAGCGTTGCAAAATACATTTTGAAATCTATGTTATTCAATTATTGCACCCACACTGCTCGTGGGCACCAACGAGCGTCTGCGTTGCCAAGGGCTAGGAGGGTTCTATTTCTGACGCAGATCGCGCTGCAAGTCCTGCCTCTCCCATCTCCTCATTGGTTTATAGAAGCAGGTACCCACATGCCATCTCGTCATTGGTTATACCCACGTGGGTGACTGAAAGACGAACGAGGTCAGTGGCTGTAATGCACATAATTATTTTAAAGTTGCCAATCGCAATATAAAGTCAAGAGAAGAAAAAGCCCGGAAGGAAGAGAGATGACGAGAAACGATTCAGTTGACCGTTTTATGTGTGGATTAATTGGCGGCGTAGAGGACCTTGTGCATTTCAGGTAAAATAACAACTCAATGTTTATATCCCAGGACAAATTAGCTAGCAACAGCAAGCTAGCTAAATAAGACAAATTAGCTAGCAAGTGCAAGCTAACTAGCTAAAGTGCCATACTGTAAATGTTTAATGCTTTTTGACCTGTCCTCAAATTGATATAATTGGTTCAGAGATATTTTAACCTGCGTGTCGTGATCGTGTTTGGTGTGGGGGGACAAAATACATTTATGCACGAGGGCGCACGATGGCGTACGGTGGCGCACGACGGCTCACGCCCGCAGCCGGTTTGGGGGCCGTGTAAGAATATGTGGACAACTACAAATACCTAGGTGTCTGGTGAGACTGTAAACTCTCCTTCCAGACTCACATTAAGCATCTCCAATCCAAAATTAAATCTAGAATCGGCATCCTATTTCGCAACAACGTATCCTTCACTCATGCTGCCAAACATACCCTCGTAAAACTGACCATCCTACCAATCCTGGACTTCGGCAATGTCATTTACAAAATAGCCTCCAACACTCTACTCAGCAAACTGGATGCAGTCTATCACAGTGCCAACCGTTTTGTCACCAAAGCCCCATATACTACCCACCACTGCGACCTGTATGCTCTCGTTGGCTGGCCCTCGCTTCATATTCGTCGCCAAACCCACTGGCTCCAGGTCATCTATAAGTCTCTGCTAGGTAAAGCCCTGCCTTATCTCAGCTCACTGGTCACCATAGCAACACCCACCCGTAGCACGCGCTCCAGCAGGTATATTTCACTGGTCACCCCCAAAGCCAATTCCTACTTTGGCCGCCTTTCCTTCCAGTTCTCTGCTGCCAATGACTGGAACAAATTGCAAAACTCACTGAAGCTGGAGACTCATATCTTCCTCACTAACTTTAAGCATCAGCTGTCAGACCAGCTTACCGATCATTGCACCTGTACATAGCCCATCTGTAAATATCCCAACCAACTACCTCATCCCCATATTGTTATTTATTTTATATATATTTTTTGCTCCTTTGCACCCCAGTATCTCTACTTGCACATTCATCTTCTGCACATCTATCATTCTAGTGTTTAATTGCTATATTGTAATTATTTCGACCACTATGGCCTATTTATTGCCTTACCTCCCTAATCTTACCTCATTTTCACACACTGTATATAGACTTTTCTATTGTGTTATTGACTGTACGTTTGTTTATTCCATATGTAACTCTGTATTGTTGTTTGTGTCGCACTACTTTGCTTTTTCTTGGCCAGGTCGCAGTTGTAAATGAGAACTTGTTCTCAACTGGTCTACCTGGTTAAATAAAGGTGAAATAAAAAAAATAAAAAATGAGTTTGGATTGGTCTGCCGTGTAGCACACTTCTGTCTACAACATGAGCTGGTCAGTATGTATAGGTAATCCCTTCTAACACGTAATTTTTTTGAAAGATATCACGTAGTAGAACTGCATAATTGTTGTACTCCACTTTCTGGAGGACCGAAATCAGTTGAATTAGAGTTTTATTGCAAATATGCAGACGGACTCGGAAAGAGAACACACAGAAGACTGTTGTATAAAACACGTATCTCCACAGTACATCTTCAAACTACCGTGACAGAAAGGGAGAAGCATCCGTCCATGTATACGGGTAAATTATCTAGTTAGCTACATTTTCAGATATTAGAAGTTTCTAATTTTGTCAGAAAGGCGTTTTCTTTTCACGTTAAAGTGTACTGTTAGCTAGCTAGCTAACGGTACCTGGCTGTCTAGCTAGCTAACGTGTATGATCTGTGTAGTAATATTATTTATATCTCAGAGGTATTTGCATTGCTAGCTATAGCCTAATGTTAGTTAGCTAACATTGAACCTGGTTGAATAGCAACCTGCAGATAGGTAGTAACGTTATGAGTTGGGATTATGGTTCATTGTTTAGCTAGCTAGCTAGCTACATGTCTTAACAAAAGACCACTATGAAAGTATCTATTTCAAAAGAATGTTTATGATGTCACTGCGACAAATGACATCATAAACATTCTTTTGAAATAGATACTTTCATAGTGGAGTCTTTGAATGTGGCCGGTGTCAGTAAACGTTGGCAAAAAAGCATAATAAAATTATTGCTGGCAGCACAGTTGCAGTCACCAACGCTCTGGATAACATCAAAACAGCCTAACCAGCTCTGCTAGGGCGATTAAAATGGTCAGTGAGCTGTTCTCCCATTTGTGTCTGGAAGTAGCTAGCAAGCTAGCCAAATTTAGCCAGTTAGCTTGGGTGCGTGACTGCTGTTGTTCGGTCAGAACGCTCAGATCAACCCGACTCCTCGGCCAGAGCGTCCAGAAGGCGCTCTGAACGCTCCGAGAGCGAAACACTCTGAATTTACGAACAGACAATCGGACAACGCTCTGAGTTTACGAACGCCCAGAGCACACTCTGACACTCCAGAATAAATTTACGAACACACACGTACTATAAACCAGCCTTTAGTCTTGAACTCTTTGGTTGTTTAGTACACGGGCTCACATACCAAAACATTCAAGGTGCATTTTCTCAAAAGTGAGGTTACAAGTTGATCAACTTTCAAATCAAAATTACTTTCCAATTGTTCCTCAACTGTAGTGTATGATATACCATTTTCTAGCTCTGAGTCTCTACTTTTATCCAATGTAAAAAACACAATATCAAATTTTGCTACATAAGCCCGAATCAAGCCGGTCGGTCACATATTAAATTAAATAGTTCTCAACAAAATGCCACATTTGGGTCGCATAAACCTTTGTCAACATTTGGCCAACGTACCGTCATCATGCCATCCAGCATGCCCGTCTCTGGTTTGGGCGGGGCCTGCTGGCGCTCCATGGACCACTTGTCGACCACGGAGGCGACCTGCGGGTTGTCTATGTTGAGGAGGCGGAACCCGGTCATGTTCACACCGCTGTACCTGTACGGCTCCAGGTCCAGAGCAAATAGGTCCTGAGGAAGGAGAAACACCTGGAGTTAGTAACAAACAGGTCCCGAGGAGGGAGAAACACCTAGAGTTAGTAACAAACAGGTCCTGAGGAAGGAGAAACACCTGGAGTTAGTAACAAACAGGTCCTGAGGAAGGAGAAACACCTGGAGTTAGTAACAAACAGGTCCTGAGGAGGGAGAAACACCTGGAGTTAGTAACAAACAGGTCCTGAGGAAGGAGAAACACCTGGAGTTAGTAACAAACAGGTCCTGAGGAAGGAGAAACACCTGGAGTTAGTAACAAACAGGTCCTGAGGAAGGAGAAACACCTGGAGTTAGTAACAAACAGGTCCTGAGGAAGGAGAAACACCTGGAGTTAGTAACAAACAGGTCCTGAGGAAGGAGAAACACCTGGAGTTAGTAACAAACAGGTCCTGAGGAGGGAGAAACACCTGGAGTTAATAACAAACAGGTCCTGAGGAGGGAGAAACACCTGGAGTTAGTAACAAACAGGTCCTGAGGAGGGAGAAACACCTGGAGTTAGTAACAAACAGGTCCTGAGGAGGGAGAAACACCTGGAGTTAGTAACAAACAGGTCCTGAGGAAGGAGAAACACCTAGAGTTAGTAACAAACAGGTCCTGAAGAGGGAGAAACACCTGGAGTTAGTAACAAACAGGTCCTGAGGAAGGAGAAACACCTGGAGTTAGTAACAAACAGGTCCTGAGGAAGGAGAAACACCTGGAGTTAGTAACAAACAGGTCCTGAGGAGGGAGAAACACCTGGAGTTAGTAACAAACAGGCCCTGAGGAAGGAGAAACACCTGGAGTTAGTAACAAACAGGTCCTGAGGAAGGAGAAACACCTGGAGTTAGTAACAAACAGGTCCTGAGGAAGGAGAAACACCTGGAGTTAGTAACAAACAGGTCCTGAAGAGGGAGAAACACCTGGAGTAAGTAACAAATAGGTCCTGAGGAGGGAGAAACACCTGGAGTTAGTAACAAACAGGTCCTGAGGAGGGAGAAACACCTGGAGTTAGTAACAAACAGGTCCTGAAGAGGGAGAAACACCTGGAGTTAGTAACAAACAGGTCCTGAGGAAGGAGAAACACCTGGAGTTAGTAACAAACACGTCCTGAAGAGGGAGAAACACCTGGAGTTAGTAACAAATAGGTCCTGAAGAGGGAGAAACACCTGGAGTTAGTAACAAACAGGTCCTGAGGAGGGAGAAACACCTGGAGTTTGTAACAAACAGGTCCTGAGAGAAACACCTGGAGTTAGTAACAAACAGGTCCTGAGGAAGGAGAAACACCTGGAGTTAGTAACAAACAGGTCCTGAAGAGGGAGAAACACCTGGAGTTAGTAACAAACAGGTCCTGAGGAAGGAGAAACACCTGGAGTTAGTAACAAACAGGTCCTGAGGAAGGAGAAACACCTGGAGTTAGTAACAAACAGGTCCTGAGGAAGGAGAAACACCTGGAGTTAGTAACAAACAGGTCCTGAGGAAGGAGAAACACCTGGAGTTAGTAACAAACAGGTCCTGAGGAGGGAGAAACACCTGGAGTTAGTAACAAACAGGTCCTGAGGAGGGAGAAACACCTGGAGTTAGTAACAAACAGGTCCTGAGGAAGGAGAAACACCTGGAGTTAGTAACAAACAGGTCCTGAGGAAGGAGAAACACCTGGAGTTAGTAACAAACAGGTCCTGAGGAGGGAGAAACACCTGGAGTTAGTAACAAACAGGTCCTGAGGAAGGAGAAACACCTGGAGTTAGTAACAAACAGGTCCTGAGGAGGGAGAAACACCTGGAGTTAGTAACAAACAGGTCCTGAGGAGGGAGAAACACCTGGAGTTAGTAACAAACAGGTCCTGAGGAGGGAGAAACACCTGGAGTTAGTAACAAACAGGTCCTGAGAGAAACACCTGGAGTTAGTAACAAACAGGTCCTGAGGAGGGAGAAACACCTGGAGTTTGTAACAAACAGGTCCTGAGAGAAACACCTGGAGTTAGTAACAAACAGGTCCTGAGGAAGGAGAAACACCTGGAGTTAGTAACAAACAGGTCCTGAAGAGGGAGAAACACCTGGAGTTAGTAACAAACAGGTCCTGAGGAAGGAGAAACACCTGGAGTTAGTAACAAACAGGTCCTGAAGAGGGAGAAACACCTGGAGTTAGTAACAAACAGGTCCTGAGGAAGGAGAAACACCTGGAGTTAGTAACAAACAGGTCCTGAGGAGGGAGAAACACCTGGAGTTAGTAACAAACAGGTCCTGAGGAGGGAGAAACACCTGGAGTTAGTAACAAACAGGTCCTGAGGAGGGAGAAACACCTGGAGTTAGTAACAAACAGGTCCTGAGGAGGGGGAAACACCTGGAGTTAGTAACAAACAGGTCCTGAGGAAGGAGAAACACCTGGAGTTAGTAACAAACAGGTCCTGAGGAGGGAGAAACACCTGGAGTTAGTAACAAACAGGTCCTCAGGAAGGAGAAACACCTGGAGTTAGTAACAAACAGGTCTTGAGGAGGGAGAAACACCTGGAGTTAGTAACAAACAGGTCTTGAGGAGGGAGAAACACCTGGAGTTAGTAACAAACAGGTCCTGAGGAGGGAGAAACACCTGGAGTTAGTAACAAACAGGTCTTGAGGAGGGAGAAACACCTGGAGTTAGTAACAAACAGGTCTTGAGGAGGGAGAAACACCTGGAGTTAGTAACAAACAGGTCCTGAAGAGGGAGAAACACCTGGAGTTAGTAACAAACAGGTCCTGAGGAGGGAGAAACACCTGGAGTTAGTAACAAACAGGTCCTGAAGAGGGAAAAACACCTGGAGTTAGTAACAAACAGGTCCTGAAGAGGGAGAAACACCTGGAGTTAGTAACAAACAGGTCCTGAGGAAGGAGAAACACCTGGAGTTAGTAACAAACAGGTCCTGAAGAGGGAGAAACACCTGGAGTTAGTAACAAACAGGTCCTGAGGAGGGAGAAACACCTGGAGTTAGTAACAAACAGGTCCTGAGGAAGGAGAAACACCTGGAGTTAGTAACAAACAGGTCCTGAGGAGGGAGAAACACCTGGAGTTAGTAACAAACAGGTCCTGAAGAGGGAGAAACACCTGGAGTTAGTAACAAACAGGTCCTGAGGAGGGAGAAACACCTGGAGTTAGTAACAAACAGGTCCTGAGGAAGGAGAAACACCTGGAGTTAGTAACAAACAGGTCCTGAGGAGGGAGAAACACCTGGAGTTAGTAACAAACAGGTCCTGAGGAAGGAGAAACACCTGGAGTTAGTAACAAACAGGTCCTGAGGAAGGAGAAACACCTGGAGTTAGTAACAAACAGGTCCTGAAGAGGGAGAAACACCTGGAGTTAGTAACAAACAGGTCCTGAGGAAGGAGAAACACCTGGAGTTAGTAACAAACAGGTCCTGAGGAAGGAGAAACACCTGGAGTTAGTAACAAACAGGTCCTGAGGAAGGAGAAACACCTGGAGTTAGTAACAAACAGGTCCTGAGGAAGGAGAAACACCTGGAGTTAGTAACAAACAGGTCCTGAGGAAGGAGAAACACCTGGAGTTAGTAACAAACAGGTCCTGAGGAAGGAGAAACACCTGGAGTTAGTAACAAACAGGTCCTGAAGAGGGAGAAACACCTGGAGTTAGTAACAAACAGGTCCTGAGGAAGGAGAAACACCTGGAGTTAGTAACAAACAGGTCCTGAGGAAGGAGAAACACCTGGAGTTAGTAACAAACAGGTCCTGAGGAAGGAGAAACACCTGGAGTTAGTAACAAACAGGTCCTGAGGAAGGAGAAACACCTGGAGTTAGTAACAAACAGGTCCTGAGGAGGAGGGAGAAACACCTGGAGTTAGTAACAAACAGGTCCTGAGGAGGGAGAAACACCTGGAGTTAGTAACAAACAGGTCCTGAGGAGGGAGAAACACCTGGAGTTAGTAACAAACAGGTCCTGAGGAAGGAGAAACACCTGGAGTTAGTAACAAACAGGTCCTGAGGAGGGAGAAACACCTGGAGTTAGTAACAAACAGGTCCTGAGGAGGGAGAAACACCTGGAGTTAGTAACAAACAGGTCCTGAGGAGGGAGAAACACCTGGAGTTAGTAACAAACAGGTCCTGAGAGAAACACCTGGAGTTAGTAACAAACAGGTCCTGAGGAGGGAGAAACACCTGGAGTTTGTAACAAACAGGTCCTGAGAGAAACACCTGGAGTTAGTAACAAACAGGTCCTGAGGAAGGAGAAACACCTGGAGTTAGTAACAAACAGGTCCTGAAGAGGGAGAAACACCTGGAGTTAGTAACAAACAGGTCCTGAGGAAGGAGAAACACCTGGAGTTAGTAACAAACAGGTCCTGAAGAGGGAGAAACACCTGGAGTTAGTAACAAACAGGTCCTGAGGAAGGAGAAACACCTGGAGTTAGTAACAAACAGGTCCTGAGGAGGGAGAAACACCTGGAGTTAGTAACAAACAGGTCCTGAGGAGGGAGAAACACCTGGAGTTAGTAACAAACAGGTCCTGAGGAGGGAGAAACACCTGGAGTTAGTAACAAACAGGTCCTGAGGAGGGGGAAACACCTGGAGTTAGTAACAAACAGGTCCTGAGGAGGGAGAAACACCTGGAGTTAGTAACAAACAGGTCCTGAGGAGGGAGAAACACCTGTAGTTAGTAACAAACAGGTCCTGAGGAGGGGGAAACACCTGGAGTTAGTAACAAACAGGTCCTGAGGAGGGAGAAACACCTGGAGTTAGTAACAAACAGGTCCTGAGGAGGGAGAAACACCTGGAGTTAGTAACAAACAGGTCCTGAGGAAGGAGAAACACCTGGAGTTAGTAACAAACAGGTCCTGAGGAGGGAGAAACACCTGGAGTTAGTAACAAACAGGTCCTGAGGAAGGAGAAACACCTGGAGTTAGTAACAAACAGGTCTTGAGGAGGGAGAAACACCTGGAGTTAGTAACAAACAGGTCTTGAGGAGGGAGAAACACCTGGAGTTAGTAACAAACAGGTCCTGAGGAGGGAGAAACACCTGGAGTTAGTAACAAACAGGTCTTGAGGAGGGAGAAACACCTGGAGTTAGTAACAAACAGGTCTTGAGGAGGGAGAAACACCTGGAGTTAGTAACAAACAGGTCCTGAAGAGGGAGAAACACCTGGAGTTAGTAACAAACAGGTCCTGAGGAGGGAGAAACACCTGGAGTTAGTAACAAACAGGTCCTGAGGAGGGAGAAACACCTGGAGTTAGTAACAAACAGGTCCTGAGGAGGGAGAAACACCTGGAGTTAGTAACAAACAGGTCCTGAGGAGGGAGAAACACCTGGAGTTAGTAACAAACAGGTCCTGAGGAAGGAGAAACACCTGGAGTTTGTGTGGTCAGTCAATGGCACAAGGTTAAATAACGTGGTCAGGGTAAACTCCAGACTCTACCTATAATCCTCAATACCGATTGATCTTTCACCACTACTTATAATCCTCAAAATGATTGATCTTTCAGCCCTATCAATAATCATCAAAACGATTGACCTTTTACTCCTACCTATAACCCTCAAAACGATTGACCTTTCACCACTACTTATAATCCTCAAAACGATTGGCCTTTCAGCCCTATCAATAATCCTCAAAACGATTGACCTTTCCCCCCTACCTTTAATCCTCAAAAGAAATTGACCTTTCACCCCTACCTATAATCCTCAAAACAAATTGACCTTTCAAAGGATATACTCAGAGAAACTCAAAACGATGGGAGGAGAATGTAATATGTAATACCATGGCATTTGAGAAAAGTACACATATTACTATTCCGTTAGATTTCAACACACCTGTTTGGTTTGAACGGTGTACACCAGCAGTCTTTATATTACCCGTATAGGCCGTGTCTGGATACCCGTACTTGAGGTCTGAATCGTAGGCATTTTGGGTATATGAAAAAATAAAGTTTTATTTTATGTGACATTTCTAAAATGTTGTATGCTTTAAATGCCAGTATTTCCTACTCATTTAGGCTTTTCATCTTGTAGAATTCTCTGCTCACTATTGAGGAAGAGAATCGTATTTCCGAAACCCACGTGTTTTGACAACAGCTGATAATCAGCTGAGGAGGGGCGCGCTGTACCAAAATGAACCAATGGCGGGAATCAATGCAATTGCACATTTAGATGAGGTTGTCACGCCCTGACCTTAGAGAGACGTTTTATTTCTCTACTTGGTGAGGTCAGGGTGGGATTTGGGGTGGGCATTCTACGTTTTCTATTTCTTTGTTTTTGGGCCGAGTGTGGTTCCCAATCAGAGGCAGCTGTCTATCGTTGTCTCTGATTGGGAATCATACTTAGACAGCCTTTTTTTCCCACCTAATGTTGTGGGTAATTATTTATTTTCTGTGAGTGTTTGTGTGCGCCACGGTTGCGTCACGGTCGGTTTCTGTTTACCTGTTTGTTTTTTTTGTGAAGGTTTCACTCCTATTAAAGTTGTGGAATTACACGCTGCGCCTTGGCTCATTTATGACAGGGAGTTTGAAGACAGTGAACGTGACAGAGGTATTCTCAGTAGCAGGACACTAGCGCTCTGGTTATTTGTTACTTCCTGCATTCGTTTTGACCAAACAGTAACGTTCTAAATCGTATGTATTACGATTAGTACGATTTAGTACACCGTGTGCCGTTTAGACACACGGCCTGAATCAGAGTCATAAAACAATGTTCTTACCAGAGTAGTGAAGAAGAAGTGGTAATACTCAGTCATCATCCCCATGGACATGATCTGTATAGGAGAGACAGAGAGGATGAGTCCCAAAGGGCATCCTATTTCCTTTATAGTGCACTACTTTTGACCAGGACCCATAGGGCAATGGTTTAAAATGAAGTATACTATATAGGAAATATGGTTCCGTTTGGGACAGAAGAGATAGACAGAGCTCAGCTCCACACACCACTAGTGTTCTGCCCAAGCCAGCACAAATCACATTTAAACTCCATCCATCCATAACTATAGTCATACCACAGGGACCACTGTAAATGAGACACTTCCTCCGTTTCTAGCAGGGGCTCATTTTGTTTGGTATGCTCGCTGTGCATTTAGGTGACTGTATGAGTAATACACGGCTCGATTGGTACACATTCGTGTGGCGTCTCCATTCATCTGTTTCACAGCTACTGTTTTTTTTTAAATGTGTGTGTCTGTATAGAAACAAGCTCGATTTGGCATTGGAAATGAACATACTGTAGGATTTCTGCAGGGGATAGAAAATCGACTAATCTGTCTGGCCACAAAATCCAAACTGGAATTGTGTTTAAGAGGACAGGAGATGAAAGGAGAGGAAGGGAGAGGAAATGACAGGAGAGGAAAGGAAAGGAAAGGAAAGGAGAGGAAAGGTGAGGAGAGGAAAGGAAAGGACAGGAGAGGAGAGGAAAGGAGACGAAAGGAGAGGAAGGGAGAGGAAAGGAAAGGATAGGAAATGAGAAGAAAGGAGAAGAAAAGAGAGTAAAGGAGAAGAAAGGAGACGAAAGGAGAGGAAGGGAGAGGGAAGGAAAGGAGAGGAAGAGAGGAGAAGAAAAGAGAGGAAAGGAGAGGAAGAGAGGAGAAGAAAAGAGAGGAAAGGAGAGGAGAGGAAAGGAGAAGAAAGGATAGGAAAGGAGAGGAGAGGAAAGGATAGGAAATGAGAAGAAAGGAGAAGAAAAGAGAGTAAAGGAGAAGAAAAGAGAGGAAAGGAGAGGAGAGGAAAGGAGAAGAAAGGATAGGAAAGGAGAGGAGAGGAAAGGAGAAGAAAGGATAGGAAAGGAGAGGAGAGGAAAGGATAGGAAATGAGAAGAAAGGAGAAGAAAAGAGAGTAAAGGAGAAGAAAGGAGACGAAAGGAGAGGAAGGGAGAGGGAAGGAAAGGATAGGAAAGGAGAGGAGAGGAGAGGAAAGGAGAAGAAAGGAGACGAAAGGAGAGGAAGGGAGAGGGAAGGAAAGGATAGGAAAGGAGAGGAGAGGAGAGGAAAGAAGAAGAAGGGTAAGCATACATACTGACCTGTTTGAGTACGTCTGCGGAGGTCTGGTAGGAACAGTCGAAGATGACATAGAACTCTTTCCCCTTCTTCATCTCCTTTAGTAACGGCCGGGCGTCTTTACTCTCCGTAGGCAGCTGGCGAATCTTAATCTTGATGCTGTACCTGGACGGAGCTTTGATCAGCTCCTGAAGACGAATTAACCCTGGGACAGAGAAAGAGAAGGAAATAAATACAGAAATATGTTATGGGTAAAAGGGGCTTTGCAAACCGATCCTGGTTCAAAGCAGATTAAAGATACAGTCCGGGGATCTTAAGCACTTACAAATTCGTAACATATCATACGATTTGGATGACGTAGGTCAAAGCAGTACATTCAATGTGACCCTTCAGATCAGACAACGTGTTTGAGAGATGAGTAAAGGACGAAACCAAACTCCAGCAATAATATGATATGACTGGAGAGGAAATGCATCTGGAGAGGAACCAAACTCTGAAGCCTATTGGCCCTGGTCAAAAAATTGTTTAGAGTAGGATGGTAGAGGGGTGGTTTAGAGTAGGATGGTAGAGGGTTTGTTTAGAGTAGGATGGTAGAGGGATTGTTTAGAGTAGGATGGTAGAGGGTTTGTTTAGAGTAGGATGGTAGAGGGTTTGTTTAGAGTAGGATGGTAGAGGGTTTGTTTAGAGTAGGATGGTAGAGGGTTTGTTTAGAGTAGGATGGTAGAGGGATGGTTTAGAGTAGGATGGTAGAGGGTTTGTTTAGAGTAGGATGGTAGAGGGTTTGTTTAGAGTAGGATGGTAGAGGGATTGTTTAGAGTAGGATGGTAGAGCGATTGTTTAGAGTAGGATGGTAGAGCGATTGTTTAGAGTAGGATGGTAGAGGGATTGTTTAGAGTAGGATGGTAGAGGAATTGTTTAGAGTAGGATGGTAGAGCGATTGTTTAGAGTAGGATGGTAGAGGGATTGTTTAGAGTAGGATGGTAGAGGGATTGTTTAGAGTAGGATGGTAGAGGGATTGTTTAGAGTAGGATGGTAGAGGGATTGTTTAGAGTAGGATGGTAGAGGGATTGTTTAGAGTAGGATGGTAGAAGGATTGTTTCGAGTAGGATGTAGAGGGATGGTTTAGAGTAGGATGGTAGAGGGATTGTTTAGAGTAGGATGGTAGAGCGATTGTTTAGAGTAGGATGGTAGAGCGATTGTTTAGAGTAGGATGGTAGAGGGATTGTTTAGAGTAGGATGGTAGAGGAATTGTTTAGAGTAGGATGGTAGAGCGATTGTTTAGAGTAGGATGGTAGAGGGATTGTTTAGAGTAGGATGGTAGAGGGATTGTTTAGAGTAGGATGGTAGAGGGATTGTTTAGAGTAGGATGGTAGAGGGATTGTTTAGAGTAGGATGGTAGAGGGATTGTTTAGAGTAGGATGGTAGAAGGATTGTTTCAAGTAGGATGTAGAGGGATGGTTTAGAGTAGGATGGTAGAGGGATTGTTTAGGATGGTAGAGGGATTGTTTAGAGTAGGATGGTAGAGGGATTGTTTCGAGTAGGATGGTAGAGGGATTGTTTAGAGTAGGATGGTAGAGGGATTGTTTAGAGTAGGATGGTAGAGGGTTTGTTTAGAGTAGGATGGTAGAGGGATTGTTTAGAGTAGGATGGTAGAGGGATTGTTTAGAGTAGGATGGTAGAGGGATTGTTTAGAGTAGGATGGTAGAGGGTTTGTTTAGAGTAGGATGGTAGAGGGATTGTTTAGAGTAGGATGGTAGAGGGATTGTTTAGAGTAGGATGGTAGAGGGATTGTTCATGGTAGAGGGATTGTTTAGAGTAGGATGGTAGAGGACTTGTTTAGAGTAGGATGGTAGAGGGATGGTTTAGAGTAGGATGGTAGAGGGATTGTTCATGGTAGAGGGATTGTTTAGAGTAGGATGGTAGAGGGATTGTTCATGGTAGAGGGATTGTTTAGAGTAGGATGGTAGAGGACTTGTTTAGAGTAGGATGGTAGAGGGATTGTTTAGAGTAGGATGGTAGAGGGGTGGTTTAGAGTAGGATGGTAGAGGGATTGTTTAGAGTAGGATGGTAGAGGGGTGGTTTAGAGTAGGATGGTAGAGGGATTGTTTAGAGTAGGATGGTAGAGGGGTGGTTTAGAGTAGGATGGTAGAGGGATTGTTTAGGATGTAGAGGGATTGTTTAGAGTAGGATGGTAGAGGGATTGTTTAGAGTAGGATGGTAGAGGGATTGTTCATGGTAGAGGGATTGTTTAGAGTAGGATGGTAGAGGACTTGTTTAGAGTAGGATGGTAGAGGGATGGTTTAGAGTAGGATGGTAGAGGGATTGTTCATGGTAGAGGGATTGTTTAGAGTAGGATGGTAGAGGGATTGTTCATGGTAGAGGGATTGTTTAGAGTAGGATGGTAGAGGACTTGTTTAGAGTAGGATGGTAGAGGGATGGTTTAGAGTAGGATGGTAGAGGGATTGTTCATGGTAGAGGGATTGTTTAGAGTAGGATGGTAGAGGGATTGTTCATGGTAGAGGGATTGTTTAGAGTAGGATGGCAGAGGACTTGTTTAGAGTAGGATGGTAGAGGGATTGTTTAGAGTAGGATGGTAGAGGGGTGGTTTAGAGTAGGATGGTAGAGGGATTGTTTAGAGTAGGATGGTAGAGGGGTGGTTTAGAGTAGGATGGTAGAGGGATTGTTTAGAGTAGGATGGTAGAGGGGTGGTTTAGAGTAGGATGGTAGAGGGATTGTTTAGGATGTAGAGGGATTGTTTAGAGTAGGATGGTAGAGGGATTGTTTAGAGTAGGATGGTAGAGGGATTGTTTAGAGTAGGATGGTAGAGGGGTGGTTTAGAGTAGGATGGTAGAGGGATTGTTTAGAGTAGGATGGTAGAGGGATTGTTTAGAGTAGGATGGTAGAGGGATTGTTTAGAGTAGGATGGTAGAGGGATTGTTTAGAGTAGGATGGTAGAGGGGTGGTTTAGAGTAGGATGGTAGAGGGATTGTTTAGAGTAGGATGGTAGAGGACTTGTTTAGAGTAGGATGGTAGAGGGATTGTTTAGAGTAGGATGGTAGAGGGGTGGTTTAGAGTAGGATGGTAGAGGGATTGTTTAGAGTAGGATGGTAGAGGGATTGTTTAGGATGTAGAGGGATTGTTTAGAGTAGGATGGTAGAGGGATTGTTTAGAGTAGGATGGTAGAGGGGTGGTTTAGAGTAGGATGGTAGAGGACTTGTTTAGAGTAGGATGGTAGAGGGATTGTTTAGAGTAGGATGGTAGAGGGTTTGTTTAGAGTAGGATGGTAGAGGGATTGTTTAGAGTAGGATGGTAGAGGGGTGGTTTAGAGTAGGATGGTAGAGGGGTGGTTTAGAGTAGGATGGTAGAGGACTTGTTTAGAGTAGGATGGTAGAGGGATTGTTTAGAGTAGGATGGTAGAGGACAGTTTAATCAAGGTGGGATTGATTAATAGTGCCTTCAGAAAGTATGTATACCCCTTTTTGTTGTGTTACAGCCTGAATTCAAAACGGATAAAAAAATATAAATCTCACTCATCGAAACGCAATATCATATAACGACAAAGTGAAAATAGGTTTTTAGAAATGTTTGCACATTTATTTAAAATTAAATACAGAAATATTTCATTTACATAATTATTTACACTCCTGAGTCAATACATGTTAGTTAGAATAACCTTTGGCAGCGATTACAGCTGTGAGTCTTTCTGAGTAAGTCTCTAAGAGTGATTACAGCTTTGAGTCTTTCTGGGTAAGTCTCTAAGAGTGATTACAGCTGTAAGTCTTTCTGGGTAAGTCTCTAAGAGTGATTACAGCTGTGAGTCTTTCTGGGTAAGTCTCTAAGAGTGATTACAGCTGTGAGTCTTTCTGGGTAAGTCTCTAAGAGTGATTACAGCTGTGAGTCTTTCTGGGTAAGTCTCTAAAAGTGATTACAGCTGTGAGTCTTTCTGGGTAAGTCTCTAAGAGTGATTACAGCTTTGAGTCTTTCTGGGTAAGTCTCTAAGAGTGATTACAGCTCTGAGTCATTCTGGGTAAGTCTCTAAGAGTGATTACAGCTGTGAGTCTTTCTGGGTAAGTCTCTAAGAGTGATTACAGCTGTGAGTCTTTCTGGGTAAGTCTCTAAGAGTGATTACAGCTTTGAGTCTTTCTGGGTAAGTCTCTAAGAGTGATTACAGCTTTGAGTCTTTCTGGGCAAGTCTCTAAGAGTGATTACAGCTGTGAGTCTTTCTGGGTAAGTCTCTAAGAGTGATTACAGCTGTGAGTCTTTCTGGGTAAGTCTCTAAGAGTGATTACAGCTGTGAGTCTTTCTGGGTAAGTCTCTAAGAGTGATTACAGCTTTGAGTCTTTCTGGGTAAGTCTCTAAGAGTAATTATAGCTTTGAGTCTTTCTGGGTAAGTCTCTAAGAGTGATTACAGCTGTGAGTCTTTCTGGGTACATCTCTAAGAGTGATTACAGCTGTGAGTCTTTCTGGGTAAGTCTCTAAGAGTGATTACAGCTGTGAGTCTTTCTGGGTAAGTCTCTAAGAGTGATTACAGCTGTGAGTCTTTCTGGGTAAGTCTCTAAGAGTGATTACAGCTGTGAGTCTTTCTGGGTAAGTCTCTAAGAGTGATTACAGCTGTGAGTCTTTCTGGGTAAGTCTCTAAGAGTGATTACAGCTGTGAGTCTTTCTGGGTAAGTCTCTAAGAGTGATTACAGCTTTGAGTCTTTCTGGGTAAGTCTCTAAGAGTGATTACAGCTGTGAGTCTTTCTGGGTAAGTCTCTAAGAGCTTTGCACACCTGGATTGTACAATAAATGTTGCACATTATTATATTTGAAATTCTTCAAGCTCTGTCAAGTTAGTTGTTGATCATTGCTAGACTGCCGTTTTCAAGTCTTGCCATAGATTTTCAGGCCAATTTAAGTCAAAAATGTAACTAGGCCACTCAGGAACATTCAATGTCGTCTTGGTAAACAGCTCCAGTGTATATTTGGCTTTGTGTTCTAGGTTATTGCCCTGCTGAAAGGGGAATTTGTCTCCCAGTGCCTGTTGGAAAGCCTGTGCTTAGCTCTATCACAACCACTAAACTCCGCAATTGTTTTAAAGTCACCATTGTCCTCATGGTGAAATCCCTGAGCGGTTTCCTTCTTCTCCGGCAACCGAGTTAGGAAGGACACCTGTTTCTTTGTAGTGACTGGGTGTATTGATACACCATCCAAAGTGTAATGAATAACTTCACCATGCTCAAAGGGATATTCAATGTGTGCTTTTTTTTTTATCCATCTACCAATAGGTACCCTTCTTTGAGAGGCAATGGAAAACCTCTCTGGTATTTGTTCACTGCTTGACTGAGGGACCTTACATATAATTGTATGTGTGGGGTACAGCGATGAGGTAGTCATAATAAAAAAAGTTAAACACTTACTGCACATAGAGTCCATGCAGCTTATTATGTGACTTTGTTAAGCAAATCTTTACCCCAGAACGTATTTAGGCTTGGCATAACAAAGGGGTTGAATACTGATTGACTCAAGACATTTCAGCTTTTCATATTTATATCATTTGTAAACATTTCGAAAAACATAAATCCACTTTGACATTATGGGGTATTGTGTGTAGGTCAGTGACAAAACATCGAAATCTCAATTTAATCCAGTTTAAATTCAGGCTGTAACACAACAAATGTAGAAAAAGTCAAGGGGTGTGAATACTTTATGATGCCGCTGTATTGCCACATTGCAAGACAGCACAGCACAAACAGATCTGGGACCAGACTAATAAACAGATCTGGGACCAGACTAATAAACAGATCTGGGACCAGACTAATAAACAGATCTGGGACCAGGCTAATAAACAGATCTGGGACCAGACTAATAAACAGATCTGGGACCAGACTAATAAACAGATCTGGGACCAGACTAATAAACAGATCTGGGACCAGACTAATAAACAGATCTGGGACCAGGCTAATAAACAGATCTGGGACCAGACTAATAAACAGATCTGGGACCAGGCTAATAAACAGATCTGGGACCAGACTAATAAACAGATCTGGGACCAGACTAATAAACAGATCTGGGACCAGGCTAATAAACAGACCTGGGACCAGGCTAATAAACAAACACTCCGAGTGACATTTTCATCTATATATAGGTATTTCAACTACTAACCCTTCATAACACCATGCAGCATCACATCTAACACAAAGCAAAGAAGAGTCCTAGGCTGCATCCCAAACAGCACCCTATTTCCTATGTACTGCACTACTTTTGACCAAGCCCTATGGGCCCTGCTACTTCTCATTCTTGGCTGATGCAAGCAAACAATCTTTCAATATTATTAGAGCCATTGCTGCTGATGCCTTTTACAAATATAATAGCCCCAAATCTACAGAACTATGTGATTACTAAGACCTATAGCATTGCTTTTTACTAGGAAAGTTGGCTCTTCTCAATGTAGCATTGCTAGAGTAACCTGCCAAGGCTATCCTCTATCACCCTTAGCTTTTTGCTGTCCCCCCCCCCCCCCCCCCCCCCCCCCCCCCCTAGCCTACATCTAGGGCCCAGATGTTCCTGGTCTTTTCAGTGACATCGATCACATCCTGTCTCACTGTCCAGGTCAGATCATTGACCACATGTGTCTTCTTAATCCAGAGGTAATTGTCTGTTAAGATCAAACTGAAGTGAAGGGGAAATTCAGCTACTACTGAAGCATGTCTCTCAACTTCAACGTTCGCTGTCGTCCAAGAGTTGCTGAATATCCTCTTCACTTCAGTTTGCTCCTCAATTGCTGCACTTTGGTCTGAGAATGAGGTAGTGGTAGTGCTCCCTTCCCTTTGTCTGTTTAGATCACTCACCAGTTGCATCCTCGTAAACCACGGTGACTGTCTTCCACTTGTAGTACTGTACGATGTCCAGTATGGCTCTGCTGATGGAGGCATACTCTGGGTACAGGTTGATGTAGAAGCTGTCCTTGTTGTCCACAGAGGGGTGTTTCCACCGGGTCTGAATATGGGGTACCTTAGGGGGGACATAAATACAATGTGTAATTTTCATCAATGTAATGATATGTTAATTAAGTGATGTCATGTTAAGTGATCATTTGTTATGTGAGGAACACAAATGCAATGTTTTTATTTATTTTAATCGAGAACCACATTAGAAATAAGCTTAAAGCTTTCATGTGTTCTCCTCTGGGAATTCTTTGTACTTTTAAATGGTTTTAAATGATACAAATTGTTTTTACCCCAAAAAATCAATCAGTCAATCAATCAACCAATCAATTTTAAACAATATGATGTTATGTGATGGTGTGCTATGTTATGTTGTGTGATATGTTATGTGATGGTATGTTAAGTTACGGTGGTTCCTTCTTTAAAAGTTGTGTCATACTGCGGTACACCTTGCGGGCTGCTGCAGCATTCTGTGGCACGTTATCGGTTTGTCAGCCATTTTTTCTGTTAATGCAAGTTATTGCTAGTTTGACCACCAGAGGGCATCTTTGATAAGGATTTGATAGTCTTCCGTATTGGCATTAAAAGAGAATTTAAAACCTTTTTTTGTAATAGCATAGTATATCAGGATTGATTTTAAGAAATTTGGCTTCATTAATTTGATTAATATTATGGTGTTTCTATTCAGAGAAAAACGAAAAACAAAACCCTCAGGGTTTCCGTTAGGATGGAATGGAAAATATGGCGCTGTACAACGGGAGGAAGGAGTAGGCTGTCCGTGTAAATAAGAATTTGTTCTTACCTGACTTGCCTAGTTAAATAAAGGTTACACGAAGAGCATATCATTTCTGCACTCTAATATTCTAATTATTGTCTAACCAATACTCAAACGGCAATTAAGTGAAAATAAAAATCTTATTGATTTATCAAGACCAGTCCCAATGCTTACCTCAGAGCAGCGTGAAACGATGCTAAAATAGTTGTAGGCTTTTGCTTCTAACTTCAATATGCCCTTTAAATAAATAACACAATTTTTAACCTCATAGCGCTAGGGGTCAGAATTTGTTTTGTTTTTTAAATAACGTGCCCAACGTAAACGAACATTTTCTCTGGCCCAGATCGTAGACTATGCATATAATTTACAGATTAGGATAGAAAACACTCCAAAGTTTCCAAAACTGTCAAAATATTGTCTGTGAGTATAACAATACTTATTATGCAAGCGAAAACCTGAGAAAATGTAACCCGGAAGTGATATATTCTTTTTTTAACTGTGTTTCCTGGCCCGTCTAACCTCCATTTAAAGGGGTATCAACCAGATTCCTTTTCCAATGGCTTCCTCAGGCTGTGACCAGGCTTTAGACATAGTTTCAGGCTTTTATTTTGAAAAATGAACAAGTTTTTTCAAAACTAGTCAAGTGTCCTCCGAATAGTTCCTGCGCACGCGAGAGGAGCTCACCATTTTCCGTTTGTCTCTTATTGAATAGGTAATGGTCCGGTTGAAATATTAGCGATTATGTTTGTTAAAAACAACCCGAGGATTGATTATAAAAAACATTTTACATGTTTCTACGACCATTGTGGATACTTTTTGGAATATGTCGAACAGAACACGGCTTTGATTTTCTGAGCATAATGCGCAACCCAAATAATATTTATCAAACAAAAATAACATTTGCTGTGTAACTGGGAGTCTCGTGAGTGGAAACATCCGAAGATTATCAAAGGTAAGCGATTCATTTCATTGCTTTTCTGACTTTTGTGACCAAGCTAACCAAGCTAATATAAGGCTAGCTTGTTGTAGCATTGAAAGCTACCCTCACAAAAGCTTGGATTTCTTTCGCTGTAAAGTATATTTTCAAAATCTGACATGATAGGTGGATTAACAACAAGCTAAGCTGTGTTTTGGTATATTTCACTTGTGATTGCATGATTATAAATATTTTTTGTAATATTTTTGCATTTGGCACACTGCAATTTTAGCAGGTTGCTAAGAAATGTGATCCCGTAAAAGTGATCCGTAGCTGACAGAAGTTAACAGCACATTACTCAACACCAGTGAGACTCATTTCGCCTATGGTAGGCCTACAGTATATATCGAAAATAAGAAAAAATTATCAATGACATGACTCTCCACCAATAATTACATTTAGAGGATTGGTGGACTCTATATTAATATCTAAGGGGCATTTTCCTTACATTTAGAGGATTGGAGGACTCTATATTAATATCTAAGGGGCATTTTCCTTACATTTAGAGGATTGGAGGACTCTATATTAATATCTAAGGGGCATTTTCCTTACATTTAGAGGATTGGAGGACTCTATATTAATATCTAAGGGGCATTTTCCTTACATTTAGAGGATTGGAGGACTCTATATTAATATCTAAGGGGCATTTTCCTTACATTTAGAGGATTGGAGGACTCTATATTAATATCTAAGGGGCATTTTCCTTACATTTAGAGGATTGGAGGACTCTATATTAATATCTAAGGGGCATTTTCCTTACATTTAGAGGATTGGAGGACTCTATATTAATATCTAAGGGGCATTTTCCTTACATTTAGAGGATTGGAGGACTCTATATTAATATCTAAGGGGCATTTTCCTTACATTTAGAGGATTGGAGGACTCTATATTAATATCTAAGGAGCATTTTCCGTTAGGATCTGTGAGAATATCTGAGAATATCTAAGGGGCTTTTATATCATTCTAAATGAATTAATAATAATAATCACTTTGTTTAAAAAGTAATGATATTTTGGAGATTCAGTTTTCATTTAACCTAGAGTGAGCGAGAAAAAGGGCAATTCTTGAACATGGGGTGAGACATTCTCACTAATTTGTAAATAAAGCCAGATTGTTATTTAGAACTATTTATTTCTGGAGAAACCTAACTTGATTATTTAGCAGACATCACAATCTTATATTCAGTCAACATGAAGATTATTGTTGAAATGAATTGCTCGACTGGTGTAGGTTTTCTCCATCTGTTGGTGTGCAACACTTACACAACAATTTAGCAATATTTTCAGCACCAGAAACTGTTATTGATTGCGCTGCGGTTGCCGCCAGTTGTTTTTTAAATTGAACCTTTATTTAACTAGGCAAGTCAGGTAAGAACAATTCTTATTTACAATGAAGGCCAACCCCGGCCAAACCCGGATGACGCTGGGCCAATTGTGCGCCGCCCTATGGCACTCCCAATCACGGTCGGATGTGATACAGCCTGAATTCGAACCAGGGACTGTAGTAAAGGCTCTTGCACCGAGATGACGCGAGCCATGACCAATATATATATATTTTCCCGAATCCCTCTGGAATTTTCATTACGCACACCTGTCCTCTATTCCCATTGATTAGTACTTGTGTAAGTGTACCCTTTGGTTTCCATTGGGCGGTCGATTATTGTTACAATGTCCGTTGGTGCGTGTGAGTACCTGTGCTGTGTGTTTTGGCTTTCGTGCCCTTTGTGAATTGCGCAGATGATTACGGGTCTCGTCCGGTGTGTTAATCATTGTGCGCATGTGTTATTTATTCGAGGTACTCCTCGCTCTTTTGTTTGGGTTTCTACCCTGTGTTTTGGTACGTGTTTCTTTGGTCTTCGTCCCCCGTGCCTTTACACGGCACGCCTTAATTTTGGAGAAATAAAAATATATATTACGCATTCCTGCGCCTGCTGCCCGAATCATAGAACTACCTTTCTAAGTGTTCTGATACTTCTAGCTTGGAGTTGTATTTTTATGATAACATAGCTACAGTATTTCACTTTTTAATATGTATAGTATTGCTTACTAGGTGTTGTCCAATCAATTTTGTAACCACTCTTATTGTGGGAAGCTTGTGGAAGGCTACCCGAAACGTTTGACCCAAGTTTAACAATTTAAAGGCAATGCTACCAAATACTAATTGAGTGTATGTAAACTTCTGACCCACTGGGAACGTGATGAAAGAAATAAAAGCTGAAATAAATCATTCTCACTACTATTATTCTGACATTTCACACTCTTAAAATAAAGTGGTGATCCTATCTGACCTAAGACAAGGAATTTTTACTAGGATTAAATGTCAGGAATTGTGAAAAACTGAGTTTAAATGTATTTGGCTAAGGTGTATGTAAACTTCTGACTTCAACTGTTTATAATATACAGTTTTTGTTTTCATAACATTAACCGTGTGTAGGTAGATACGTGTGTAGGTAGATGTGGATAGATAGATACTAATTATTTGTTGCAAGTTGGGAAAGGAGGTTCATGCCTAGCTCGGCTATTATACAATTCTTTAGTAAAGGTTCTTGTTCAGCTAGTAGCCCACCCTACTACGCTTGTGAAAACCTAATAATAATACCTTTTCCCCCTTTCCACGTTAAAGATTCCAATTGATAAAGTGTTTTTAGCCACAATCGGCCCCAACCCCAATTAATACATTTGGGCCCAGTCGATAGGATGCTGAACTTTGTTCTAGAATGTTGAGAATGTTGGTTCCAAACCTGCTCCCTGCTTGTTTCATTACATTATTATCCCTGACAAATAGCCTGGATTGGTACTCCCATCTCGTTCCTGCTCTCTTACATGCGTCATTCTCCACCTGAGTGGCTCGCTTGTGGGCGTGTTGGCAGGATGCACTAATTTTTATTCTGTATATACAAATCAGCCTTTACTTAAATCCTGTTTCTAGTCTATTGCATAGTTACAATGTGTAATCATTGATGTCCCAGGAGCAGGAGTGGTAAACACTGTTGAAGTGTATAGTTGTAATACATACAGTGGGGAAGTGTACCTATGATGAAAATTACAGGCCTCTCTCATCTTTTTAAGTGGGAGATCTTGCACAATTGGAGGCTGACTAAATACTTTTTTGCCCCACTGTACATGCAGACACAGCATCATTCAAATAATGGAGTTTGATACACCTGATATTGGATAAGACTGAAAAAAAAACTTGCTAAATTGCGAATTTCGTAAATTAAGTTTATGACCAAAAAATATGCACAATCGTTTGTCTCTACATTAACTAACATATTCCTCTCAATTGTACATTTTTTGCTTGACTCGTTATGACATTATAATTACTTAAATTAGCTTCCACTGTAATGTTTTGTCAGCCATCTTTGCTGAAGAAAGTCACCAGGGACGGGTGGCTCGCGTCAAATTCGTCATTGGACCCACTCGATATGATTGGTCATATAAAAACCTTGGGACCCAAAGGCATAATGAGTGCTCTAACTCCCCCTGGTGGTGGTCTGGAGCAATGACGCCGTGACGCTGGGTACCTCTAAGTCCCGCTGTGTGGAAACTCGTAACTTTTTAAGGAGGAACCACTGTATGTGATAGTGTCTCACCTCCAGAGCATTGCAGATGGACTGGACAGCACTGACGGAGGAGCTGTGAGAAGGACCAAACACCGCCCCGACACCCAGAGCCAACTGGTCACAGGCTGGGAGAGGGACAGTAGAGAGGGACTGTTATTTTCTGCACCTCAAATGGCTCCTTATTACCTTCAGAAAGTATTCACACCCCTTGACTTTTTCCACATGTTATATTTTTACAGCCTAAATTTTGAAATAGATAACATTTAGATTTTCATTCACTGTCAAACACACCATGCCCAATGATGGCAAAGTAGAATTATGTTTTAATTTTTTTTATTTTATTAATAAAAGCAACAACAAAAAAAGTTGAAATGTCTTGTTAATAAGTATTCAACCCCTATGTAAGATCAGGAGTAGAAAATAGCTTAACAAGTCACATAATAAGTTGCATGGCCTCAGTCTGTGTGCAATAAACCAGATTTTTTGAATGACATCCTCATCTCTGTATCCCACACATACAATTATCTATAAGGTTCCTCAGTCGAGCAGTGCATTTCAAACACAGATTCAACCACAAAGACCAGGGAGGTTTTCCAATGCCTCGCAAAGATGGGCACCTATTGGTAGATTAAAAATACATTTCAAAACATTGAATATTCCTCTGAGCATGGTGAAGTTATTAATTACACTTTGGATGGTGTATCAATACACCAAGTCACTACAAAGATACAGACGTCCTTCCTAACTCAGTTGCTGGAGAGGAAGGAAACAGGTCAGGGATTTCACCATGAGGCCAATGGTGACTGTAAAACAGTTGCAGAGTTTAGTGGTTGTGATAGAGCTAAGCGCAGGCTTTCCAACAGGCACTGGGAGACAAATTCCCCTTTCAGCAGGACAATAACCAAGAAAACAAGTCCAAATATACACTGGAGTTGTTTATGTGTTATGTTTGGGGCAAATCCAATACAACACACTACTGAGTACCACTCTCCATATTTTCAAGCATAGTGGTGGCTGCATCATGTTATAGAAATGCTTGTAATCATTAAGGACTGGTGAGTTTTTCAGGATAAAAAAGCAACAGAATGAAGCTAAGCACAGGCAAAATCCTAGAGGAAAACCTGGTTCAGTCTGCATTCCACCAGACACTGGGAGATGAATTCCCCTTTCAGTAGGACAATAACCTAAAACACAAGGCCAAATATACACTGGAGTAGTTTACCAAGAAGACAGTGAATGTTCCTGACTGGCCAAGTGACAGTTTTGATTTAAATCTACTTGAAAATCGATGGTAAGACCTGACAATGGTGTTCTAGCAATGATCAGGTGCTGACCTGCTGCACCCTCGACAACTGTGATTATTATTATTTGACCCTGCTGGTCATCTATGAACATTTGAACATCTTGGGCATGTTCTGTTATAATCTCCACCCGGCACAGCCAGAAGAGGACTGGCCACCCCTCATAGCCTGGTTCCTCTCTAGGTTTCGTCCTAGGTTTTGGCCTTTCTAGGGAGTTTTTCCTAGCCGCCGTGCTTCTACACCTGCATTGCTTGCAGTTTGGGGTTTTAGGCTGGGTTTCTGTACAGCACTTTGATATATCAGCTGATGTAAGATGGGCTTTATAAATCATTGGATTGATTGATTGATTGATCAACAACCAATTTGACAGAGCTTGAAGAATAACGTGCAAATATTGCACAATCCAGGTGTGGAAAGCTTTTAGAGACTAACCCAGAAAGACACACAGCTGTATTGACTGCCAAAGGTGATTCTAACATGTATTGAGTCAGGGGGCTGAATACTTATCGAATCAAGATACTGTTGAAGTCGGAAGTTTACATACACCTTAGCCAAATACATTTAAACTCAGTTTTTCACAATTCCTGACATGTAATCTTAGTAAAAAATTCCCTGTGTTAGGTCAGTTAGGATCACCACTTTATTTTATGATTGTGAAATGTCAGAATAATAGTAGAGAGAATGATTTATTTCAGCTTTTATTTCTTTCATCACATTCCCAGTGGGTCAGAAGTTTACATACACTCAATTAGTATTTTGTAGCATTGCCTTTAAATTGTTTAACTTGGGTCAAACGTTTTGGGTAGCCTTCCACAAGCTTCCCACAATAAGTTGGGTGAATTTTGGCCCATTCCCCCTAACCGACCTGGTGTAACTTAGTCGGGTTTGTAGGCCTTCTTGCTTGCACACGCTTTTTCAGTTCTGCCCACAGATTTTCTATGGGATTGAGGTCAGGGCTTTGTGATGGCCACTCCAATACCTTGACTTTGTTGTCCTTAAGCTATTTTGCCACAACTTTGGAAGTATGCTTGGGGTCATTTTCCATTTGGAAGACCCATTTGCGACCAAGCTTTAACTTCCTGACTGATGTCTTGAGATGTTGCTTCAATATATCCACATAATTTTCCTCCCTCATGATGCCATCTATTTTGTGAAGTGCACCAGTCCCTCCTGCAGCAAAGCACCCCCACAACATGATGCTGCCACCCCCGTGCTTCACGGTTGGGATAGTGTTCTTTGGCTTGCAAGCCTCCTCCTTTTCCCTCCAAACATAACGATGGTCATTATGGCCAAACAGTTCTATTTTTGTTTCATCAGACCAGAGGACATTTCTCCAAAAAGTACGATCTTTGTCCCCATGTGCAGTTGCAAACCGTAGTCTGGCCTTTTTTATGGCGGTTTTGGAGCGGTGGCTTCTTCCTTGCTGAGCGGCCTTTCATATTATGTTTATATAGGACTCGTTTTACTGTGGATATAGATACTTTTGTACCTGTTTCCTCCAGCATCTTCACAAGGTCCTTTGCTGTTGTTCTGGGATTGATTTTCACTTTTCGAACCAAAGTACGTTCATCTCTAGGAGACAGAACACGTCTCCTTCCTGAGCTGTATGACGGCTGCGTGG
Organism: Salvelinus namaycush; assembly: GCF_016432855.1. Classification (NCBI taxonomy): domain Eukaryota; kingdom Metazoa; phylum Chordata; class Actinopteri; order Salmoniformes; family Salmonidae; genus Salvelinus; species Salvelinus namaycush. Next base: position 1,315,648 of record NC_052329.1, read on the forward strand.
TCCCATTGTGTTTATACTTGCTTACTATTGTTTGTACAAATGAACGTGGTACCTTCAGGCATTTGGAAATTGATCCCAAGGATGAACCAGAATTGTGGAGGTCTACAATTTTTTGAGGCTTATTTCTTTAGATTTCCCATGATGTCAAGCAAAGAGGCACTGCGTTTGAAGGTAGGCCTTGAAATACATCCACAGGTACACCTCCAATTGACTCAAATTATTTAAATTAGCCTATCGGAAGCTTCTAAAGCCATGACATAATTTTCTGGAATTTTCCAAGCTGTTTAAAGGCACCGTCAACTTAGTGTATGTAAACTTCTGACCCATTGGAATTGTGATACAGTGAATTATAAGTGAAATAATCTGTCTGTAAACAATTGTTGGGAAAATTACTTGTGTCATGCACAAAGTAGATGTCCTAACCGACTTGCCAAAACTATAGTTTGTTAACAAGAAATTTGTGGAGTGGTTGAAAAACGAGTTTTAATGACTCCAACCTAAGTGTATGTAAACTTCCGACTTCAACTGTATCTGCAGTACCTGTATTTCTATTTCTTCAACTGTATTTAACTTTTTTATTTTTCCTGACTTTTTACAAATGTTAGAATCTTTCTTCCACTTTCACGTTACAGAGTATTTTATGAATATCATTGACAAAAAAAGGACAATTAAATACATTTTTATCCCACTTTGTAACACAACAAAATGTGGAATTAGTCAAGGGTGTGAATACTTTCTGAAGTTACTGCATTACTTTTGACCAGGGCCCTACGAGGATACAGACAGAGATTTGACCAGGGCCCTACGAGGATACAGACAGAGATTTGACCAGGGCCCTACGAGGATACAGACAGAGATTTGACCAGGGCCCTACGAGGATACAGACAGAGATTTGACCAGGGCCCTAACGAGGATACAGACAGAGATTTGACCAGGGCCCTACGAGGATACAGACAGAGATTTGACCAGGGCCCTACGAGGATACAGACAGAGATTTGACCAGGGCCCTACGAGGATACAGACAGAGATTTGACCAGGGCCCTACGAGGATACAGACAGAGATTTGACCAGGGCCCTACGAGGATACAGACAGAGATTTGACCAGGGCCCTACGAGGATACAGACAGAGATTTGACCAGGGCCCTACGAGGATACAGACAGAGATTTGACCAGGGCCCTACGAGGATACAGACAGAGATTTGACCAGGGCCCTACGAGGATACAGACAGAGATTTGACCAGGGCCCTACGAGGATACAGACAGAGATTTGACCAGGGCCCTACGAGGATACAGACAGAGATTTGACCAGGGCCCTACGAGGATACAGACAGAGATTTGACCAGGGCCCTACGAGGATACAGACAGAGATTTGACCAGGGCCCTACGAGGATACAGACAGAGATTTGACCAGGGCCCTACGAGGATACAGACAGAGATTTGACCAGGGCCCTACGAGGATACAGACAGAGATTTGACCAGGGCCCTACGAGGATACAGACAGAGATTTGACCAGGGCCCTACGAGGATACAGACAGAGATTTGACCAGGGCCCTAACGAGGATACAGACAGAGATTTGACCAGGGCCCTACGAGGATACAGACAGAGATTTGACCAGGGCCCTACGAGGATACAGACAGAGATTTGACCAGGGCCCTACGAGGATACAGACAGAGATTTGACCAGGGCCCTACGAGGATACAGACAGAGATTTGACCAGGGCCCTACGAGGATACAGACAGAGATTTGACCAGGGCCCTACGAGGATACAGACAGAGATTTGACCAGGGCCCTACGAGGATACAGACAGAGATTTGACCAGGGCCCTACGAGGATACAGACAGAGATTTGACCAGGGCCCTACGAGGATACAGACAGAGATTTGACCAGGGCCCTACGAGGATACAGACAGAGATTTGACCAGGGCCCTACGAGGATACAGACAGAGATTTGACCAGGGCCCTACGAGGATACAGACAGAGATTTGACCAGGGCCCTACGAGGATACAGACAGAGATTTGACCAGGGCCCTATGAGGATACAGACAGAGATTTGACCAGGGCCCTACGAGGATACAGACAGAGATTTGACCAGGGCCCTACGAGGATACAGACAGAGATTTGACCAGGGCCCTACGAGGATACAGACAAAGATTTGACCAGGGCCCTACGAGGATACAGACAAAGATTTGACCAGGGCCCTACGAGGATACAGACAGAGATTTGACCAGGGCCCTACGAGGATACAGACAGAGATTTGACCAGGGCCCTACGAGGATACAGACAAAGATTTGACCAGGGCCCATGGGAAATATGGTGCCACTCGGTATAAAACAATTGACAATATAAAAATACAAATAACAACCAGTCTTACCTCTTCTGGAGGCTTCGAAGCTGTCGAAGAGGTTTATTCTCTGGATGTCGTAGGTCAGGGTGGTGTTGGGCATTAAGGTCCGGTTCCTGTTGATGTTTGTCGCAGCGAATTTAAAGGCCAGCTCCTCCACACTAATGGGCTCATTCTCAAGGGTCTCAAAGATACCCCCTGGAGAAACAGCAGAGAAGAGAGAGATGGGGGGGGGGGGTGGAAAATGTATCAGTATTACAGAAGAAGAAAGAGTAGTATACATTCGTTTGTATCATTATCTGTCACTATCATTCCCTTATGCCTTCGTCCAACCTAAAGTTGTGTAACGTGTCACATACTCCCAAGTCGTTTCATCACACAGTGCCACTGAATGACCTATGGAATAGTTCCAGGGGAGATAAATGAGCCAATTGGAAGCTGGGGATGATTAGGAGAACCGTGATGGTATGGAGGGCCAGATTGGGAATTTTGGCAGGACACCGGGGTTAAAACCCCTACTCTTACGATAAGTGCCATGGGATCTTTAATGACCACAGAGAGTGAGAACAGCCGTTTAACGTCCCATCTGAAAAGATAGCAACCTACACAGGGAAATTGGGGAACATTTTTAGACCGGAGGAGAAAAAAGCCTCCTTCTGGCCCTCCAACACCACTTCCAGCAGCATCTGGTCTCCCATCCAGGGACCGACCAGGACCAACCTTGCTTAGCTTCAGACGCAAGCCAGCAGTGAGATACAGGGTGGTATGCTGCTGGCTATGACTTATTGGTTTGATAAGTGGGAGTGAACCACAGATGGAGGACTAATGGTTTGATAAGAGGGAGTGAACCACAGATGGAGGACTAATGGTTTGATAAGAGGAAGTGAACCACAGATGGAGGACTAATGGTTTGATAAGAGGAAGTGAACCACAGATGGAGGACTAATGGTTTGATAAGAGGAAGTGAACCACAGATGGAGGACTAATGGTACGATAAGAGGAAGTGAACCACAGATGGAGGACTAATGGTTTGATAAGAGGGAGTGAACCACAGATGGAGGACTAATGGTTTGATAAGAGGAAGTGAACCACAGATGGAGGACTAATGGTACGATAAGAGGAAGTGAACCACAGATGGAGGACTAATGGTTTGATAAGAGGAAGTGAACCACAGATGGAGGACTAATGGTTTGATAAGAGGAAGTGAACCATAGATGGAGGACTAATGGTTTGATAAGAGGAAGTGAACCACAGATGGAGGACTAATGGTACGATAAGAGGAAGTGAACCACAGATGGAGGACTAATGGTACGATAAGAGGAAGTGAACCACAGATGGAGGACTAATGGTTTGATAAGAGGAAGTGAACCACAGATGGAGGACTAATGGTTTGATAAGAGGGAGTGAACCACAGATGGAGGACTAATGGTTTGATAAGAGGAAGTGAACCACAGATGGAGGACTAATGGTTTGATAAGAGGAAGTGAACCACAGATGGAGGACTAATGGTACGATAAGAGGAAGTGAACCACAGATGGAGGACTAATGGTTTGATAAGAGGGAGTGAACCACAGATGGAGGACTAATGGTTTGATAAGAGGAAGTGAACCACAGATGGAGGACTAATGGTACGATAAGAGGAAGTGAACCACAGATGGAGGACTAATGGTTTGATAAGAGGAAGTGAACCACAGATGGAGGACTAATGGTTTGATAAGGTCCGTGGGGCGACGCACAATTGGCATAGCGTCGTCCGGGTTAGGGAGGGTTTGGCCGGTAGGGATATCCTTGTCTCAGTATGTAAAATGTAATATGTAATATGTAAAATGTAATAAAATGTATGCACTCTACTGTAAGTCGCTCTGGATAAGAGCGTCTGCTAAATGACTAAAATGTAAAAATGTAAAAATAAGAGGAAGTGAACCACAGATGGAGGACTAATGGTTTGATAAGAGGAAGTGAACCACAGATGGAGGACTAATGGTTTGATAAGAGGGAGTGAACCACAGACGGAGGACTAATGGTTTGATAAGAGGGAGTGAACCACAGACGGAGGACTAATGGTACGATAAGAGGAAGTGAACCACAGATGGAGGACTAATGGTTTGATAAGAGGGAGTGAACCGCAGATGGAGGACTAATGGTTTGATAAGAGGGAGTGAACCACAGATGGAGGACTAATGGTTTGATAAGAGGAAGTGAACCACAGATGGAGGACTAATGGTTTGATAAGAGGGAGTGAACCACAGATGGAGGACTAATGGTTTGATAAGAGGGAGTGAACCACAGACGGAGGACTAATGGTACGATAAGAGGAAGTGAACCACAGATGGAGGACTAATGGTTTGATAAGAGGGAGTGAACCGCAGATGGAGGACTAATGGTTTGATAAGAGGGAGTGAACCACAGATGGAGGACTAATGGTTTGATAAGAGGAAGTGAACCACAGATGGAGGACTAATGGTACGATAAGAGGGAGTGAACCACAGATGGAGGTAAACAATCACGATGCCAAACAACAAACAAACAATTATTGTGACATTCAGAACTCTTCCTCCATTAACATCCTTAATTCTCTAACTAACTAATAATCTACTCTAACCCAATACCCTGAACCGTCATACTCCTTCACTTCTAACCCATACCCTGAACCGTCATACTCCTTCACTTCTAACCCAATACCCTCTCCCAGAGAGAGAGAGAGAGAGCAAGAGAGAGCAAGAGAGAGAGAGAGAGAGAGAGAGAGAGAGAGAGAGAGAGAGAGAGAGAGAGAGAGAGAGAGAGAGAGAGAGAGAGAGAGAGAGAGAGAGAGAGAGAGAGAGAGAGAGAGAGAGAGAGAGAGAGAGAGAGAGAGAGAGAGAGAGAGAGAGAGAGAGAGAGAGAGAGAGATATTGAAGGATCAGTGGGTCTGCTCAGTGCTTAGCATGCCAACACAGACAGAGAGGGAGGCTGGGTTCAAACACAACAACTGTTTCCTCTCTTTGGATTTGTTCCAAATGGCACTCTATTGCCTTTATGGTGCACTACCAGGGCCCATAGTCCCTTTAAACAGAATTACGTATTGGCTAGCAGCGTGTCCCCATAGAGCTTTGGTCAAAAGTAGTGCACTATATTGGAAATAGGGTGTCATTTGGGACACATTTTCTCTCTGTACAAAATCTCATTACAAAATCATGGGCATTAATATGGAGTTGGTTCCCCCTTTGCTGCTATAAAAGCCTCCACTCTTCTGGGAAGGCTTTCCACTAGATGTTGGAACGTTGCTGCGGGTACTTGCTTCCATACAGCCACAAGAGCATTAGTGAGGTCGGGAACACTGATGTTGGGCGATTAGGCCTGGCTCGCAATCGGCGTTCCAATTCACCCCAAAGGTGTTCGATGGGTTTAAGGTCAGGGCTCTGTTCAGGCCCGTCAAGTTCTTCCACACCGATCTCGACAAACCATTTCTGTATGGACCTCGCTTTGTGCACAGGGGCATTGTCATGCTGAAACAGGAAAGGGCCTTCCCCAAACTGTTGCCAAAGTTGGAAGCACAGAATCGTGTAGAATGTCGTTGTATAATGTAGCGTTAAGATTTCCCTTCACTGGACCTAAGGGGCCCAAACCATAAAAAACAGCCCCAGACCATTATTCCTCCTCCACCAAACTTTATAGTTGGCACTATGCATTGGGGCAGGTAGCATTCTCCTGGCATCTGCCAAACCCAGACTCGTCCGTTGGACTGCCAGATGGTGAAACGTAATTCATCACCAGAGAATGCGTTTTACACCGCTCCAGAGTCCAATGGAGGCGAGCTTTACACCACTCCAGCCGACGCTTGGCATTGCGCATGGTAATCTTAGGCTTGTGTGCGACTGCTCGTCCATGTAAACCCATTTTATGAAGCTCCCGACAAACAGTTATTGTGCTGACGTTGCTTCCAGAGGCAGTTTGGAACTGAGGACTGACTCTTCGCTCTTCAGCACTCGGCGGTCCTGTTCTGTGAGCTTGTGTGGCCTACCACTAAGAGGCTGAGCCGTTGTTGCTCCTAACGTTTCCACTTCTTCACAATAACAGCACTTACAGTCGACCGGGGCAGCTTTAGCAGGGCAGAAATTTGATGAACCTGCTTGTTGGAAAGGTGGCATCCTGTGACGATGCCACGTCGAAAGTCACTGAGCTCTTCAGTAAGGCCCTTCTACTGCCAATGTTTGTCTATGGAGATTGCGTGGCTGTGTGCTCGATTTTATACACCTGTCAGAAACGGGTGTAGCTGAAATAGCTGAATCCACTCATTTGAAGGGGCGTCCAAATACTTTTGTATATGTAGCGTATCAACGGCCAATCATTGCTGAATATTAGCTATAACAGCACTGTATTGGGGACTTTGGTGTAACTATAGAAACTGATTGTACAACTGAATGTAGATACATGTGCAACTGTGTTTAGTTTTCCCCTCTCACTTTGGAGACGGTGTCATGTGACCTTCTGACTGTGTATAAAATGAGAGAACTCATGCCAAAGAGTCCTGCTGCAGCTGGTACCATTGATAGATTTGTAAAGGAGAGGGGAGGAGAGGAGAGGAGAGGAGAGGAGAGGAGAGGAGAGGAGAGGAGAGGAGAGGAGAGGAGAGGAGAGGAGAGGAGAGGAGAGGAGAGGAGAGGAGAGGAGAGGGGAGAGGAGAGGAGAGGAGAGGGGAGGGGAGGGGAGAGGAGAGGAGAGGAGAGGAGAGGAGAGGAGAGGAGAGGAGAGGAGAGGAGAGGAGAGGAGAGGAGAGGGGAGGGGAGAGGAGAGGAGAGGAGAGGAGAGGAGAGGAGAGGAGAGGAGAGGAGAGGAGAGGAGAGGAGAGGAGAGGAGAGGAGAGGAGAGGAGAGGAGAGGTGGAAATAAAACCATAACAAATGGTTGTGAAAAGAAGAAGACAAGAACCTGTCAAAATTTTATTTAAATTAAACACAATAATTTCTGGTCTGTATACTGCCAGGTTGGTGGGAATGGAGGGGGGTGGAGGTGGGCAGGCGATGGGGGACAGGGGGAGGAGGAAGAGGATGAAGGGAGAGGGGTGGAAGGCATGGGGACAGGAAGGGGGAAGCGAAGGGGGGGGTGAGTTAAAGGGTGTAGGGGTTGATGTAGGTTTTGTGGTGGGTGCTCCAGCAGAAAAATAAGGCACTAGACAGTAGCATGCCACAGCCACAGCCACAGCCACAGCCAGCCACAGCAACAGCCACAGCCAGAGCCAGCCACAGCCAGCCACAGCAACAGCCAGGCACAGCCACAACCAGCCACAGCCACAGCCAGTCACAGCCAGCCACAACCAGCCACAGCCACAACCAGCCACAGCCAAGCCACAGCCAGCCACAGCCACAGCCACAACCAGCCACAGCCAAGCCACAGCCAGCCACAACCAGCCACAACCAGCCACAGCCAGCCACAACCAGCCACAGCCAGCCACAGCCACATCCAGCTACAGCCACAACCAGCCACAGCCACAGCCAGCCACAGCCACAACCAGCCACAGCCAAGCCACAGCCAGCCACAGCCACAGCCAGCCACAGCCACAACCAGCCACAGCCAAGCCACAGCCACAGCCAGCCACAGCCACAACCAGCCACAGCCAGGCCACAGCCAGCCACAGCCACAGCCACAGCCAAGCCACAGCCAGCCACAGCTAGCCACAGCCAGCCAAAGCCACAACCAGCCACAGCCACAGCCAAGCCACAGCCAGCCACAGCTAGCCACAGCCACAGCCAGCCAGAGCCAGAGCCGTTCAACAAGAGTCATTTAGGCCCCCTGAGTGGCACAGTGGTCTAAGACAGTGCTAGCTGTGCCACTAGAGATCTTGGTTCGAGTCCAGGCTCTGTCGCAGCCGGCCGTGACCGGGAGACCCATGGGGCGGCGCACAATTGGCCCAGTGTCATCCGGGTTAGGGGAGGGTTTGGCCGGCAGGGATGTCCTTGTCCAATCGTGCTCTAGCGACTCCTGTGGCGAGCTGGGTGCAGTGCACGCTGACACGGTAGCCAGGTGTACGGTGTTTCCTCCGACACATTGGTGCGGCTGGGTTAAGTGGGCATTGTTGTCAAGAAGCAGTGCGGCTTGGCTGGGTTGTGTTTCGGAGGACGCACGGCTCTCGACCTTCCCTATTCCCTTTATAGTGCACTACTTTCAATCAGGACATAGGGCTCTGGTCAAAAGCAGTGCCCAACCTTATGTAGGGAATAGGGTGCCATTTGACACGCAGAACAGTGTGTTACACCCAGGGTTCAAAGAGCAGAATGCTGTAGAAAACATCAGGGTTAAATCCAGGTAGATGAAATGCCATCACCACCTATATAACATGACCAGACTAGAGAGAGACTCTGTGTCTTAGGGCACACTATTCCCTTTATAATGCACTACTTTAGACCAGGATCTATGTAGGTATTTGGGCGCCACTTGGGGATGCATTCTCAGTGTCTTAATCTCTGTTGAGAATGCCTGTGAACGTTCTGGAGATCTGCCGATCTCCTCTTACACGTGTAACCGATGTGAAATGGCTAGCTAGTTAGCGGTGGTGCGCGCTAATAGCGTTTCAATCGATGACGTCACTCGCTCTGAGGCCTTGAAGTAGTTGTTCCCCATCGTGCTGCTTTTGTGGCGCGATGGGTAACGATGCTTCGTGGGTGACTGTTGTTGATGTGTGCAGAGGAGCCCGGGTAGGGGCGAGGGGGCAGACTAAAGTTAAACTGTTACATTGATGCTGTTGACCCGGATCACTGGTTAGTACTCTTCGGAAAAGGAGGAGGTCAAAAGGGAGGTGAGTGTAACCGATGTGAAATGGCTAGCTAGTTAGCGGTGGTGCGCGCTAATAGCGTTTCAATCGGTTACGTCACTCGCTCTGAGGCCTTGAAGTAGTGGTTCCCCTTGCTCTGCAAGGGCCGCAGCATTTGTGGCGCGATGGGTAACGATGCTTCGTGGGTGTCAGTTGTTGATGTGTGCAGAGGAGCCCGGGTAGGGGCGAGGGGACAGACGAAAGTCATACTGTTACACACAAACGATCTCAAACATCCGGATCCACAGTCTTAGCATTACCGATAGAGACAGAAATAAAGCTGTAGGATATACCTCCCATGCTACTGTCATTATCCCATGCTACTGTCACCTCCCATGTTACTCCTACCTCCCATGCTACTTTCACCTCCCATGCTACTGTCTTCTCCCATGTTACTCCCACCTCCCATGTTACTCCTACCTCCCATGCTACTTTCACCTCCCATGCTACTGTCTTCTCCCATGTTACTCCTACCTCCCATGTTACTCCAACCTCCCATGTTACTCCAACCTCCCATGCTACTGTCTTCTCCCATGTTACTCCAACCTCCCATGCTACTGTCTTCTCCCATGTTACTCCAACATCCCATGTTACTCCAACCTCCCATGCTACTGTCTTCTCCCATGTTACTCCAACCTCCCATGCTACTGTCTTCTCCCATGTTACTCCAACCTCCCATGTTACTCCCATCTCCCATGTTACTGTCACCTCCCATGTTACTCCAACATCCCATGTTACTGTCACCTCCCATGTTACTATCACCTCCCATGTTACTCCTACCTCCCATGTTACTCCAACCTCCCATGTTACTCCAACCTCCCATGCTACTGTCTTCTCCCATGTTACTCCAACCTCCCATGTTACTCCAACCTCCCATGCTACTGTCTTCTCCCATGTTACTCCAACCTCCCATGTTACTCCAACCTCCCATGCTACTGTCTTCTCCCATGTTACTCCAACCTCCCATGTTACTCCAACCTCCCATGTTACTGTCACCTCCCATGTTACTGTCACCTCCCATGTTACTCCAACCTCCCATGTTACTGTCACCTCCCATGTTACTGTCACCTCCCATGTTACTCCAACCTCCCATGTTACTGTCACCTCCCATGTTACTGTCACCTCCCATGTTACTCCAACCTCCCATGTTACTGTCACCTCCCATGTTACTGTCACCTCCCATGTTACTCCAACCTCCCATGTTACTCCAACCTCCCATGTTACTGTCACCTCCCATGCTACTCCTACCTCCCATGTTACTCCAACCTCCCATGCTTCTTTTTATATGAAACATGAATGTGTTGAGAATCCCAAATTATTTGCATAGTCAATTTACACACAGCTCTGACACACTTATCCCACCAGACATGCCACCAGGGGTCCTTTCACAGTCCCCAAATCCAGAACAAATTCAAGAAAACGTACAGTATTATATAGAGCCCTTATTGCATGGAACTTCCTCCCATCTCATATTGCTCAAATAAACAGCAAATCTGGTATCAAAACAGATAAAGCAACACCTGGTGGCACAACGCCTCTCCCCTATTTGACCTGGATAGATTGTGTGTATGCATTGATATCTAGGCTACGTGTGCCTTTTAAAGAAATTGTATGACAGTAGTTCTGTCCTTGAGCGGTTCTTGTCTATTGATGTTCTGTATTATGTCATTCTGTATTATGTCATTCTGTATTATGTCATTCTGTATTATGTCACTCTGTATTATGTCATTCTGTATTATGTCACTCTGTATTATGTCATTCTGTATTATGTCATTCTGTATTATGTCATTCTGTATTATGTCATTCTGTATTATGTCATTCTGTATTATGTCATTCTGTATTATGTCATTCTGTATTATGTCATTCTGTATTATGTCATTCTGTATTATGTCATTCTGTATTATGTCATTCTGTTTTGTGTGGACCCCCGGAAGAGTAGCTGTTGCTCTTGTAACAGCTATGGGGATCCTAATGGGGATCCTAATAAAATAACAAATACCAAAATACAAGTCATCTCCCATGTTACTGTTACCTCCCATGTTACTGTCGCCTCCCATGTTACTGTCGCCTCCCATGTTACTGTTGCCTCCCATGTTACTGTCACATCCCATGTTACTGTCACCTCCCATGTTACTGTCAACTCCCATGTTACTGTCACATCCCATGTTACTCCTACCTCCCATGTTACTCGCACCTCCCATGTTACTGTCGCCTCCCATGTTACTGTTGCCTCCAATGCTACCCACATCTCCCATGTTACTGTCACCTCCCATGTTACTGTCACCTCCCATGTTACTGTCACCTCCCATGTTACTGTCATCTCCCATGTTACTGTGCCTCCCATGTTACTGTCATCTCCCATGTTACTGTCGCCTCCCATGTTACTGTTGCCTCCAATGCTACCCACATCTCCCATGTTACTGTCACCTCCCTTGTTACTGTCACCTCCCATGTTACTGTCACCTCCCATGTTACTGTCATCTCCCATGTTACTGTCGCCTCCCATGTTACTGTCATCTCCCATGTTACTGTAAATCAATTGTTTCATCCCAAATGGCACCATATTCCCTTTTTAGTGTACTACTTTGACCAGTGCACTACATAGGGAATAGGGCTCTAGTCAGAAGTAGTGCACTACATAGGGAATAGGGTTCATTTTCAGACACACTCAGTGCTTTCAATAATTAGATCCTCACATCAGACTGATTTCATCATTTCAGCTCCACACCTCTACATGTATTTGCAGATTACATGTCCATCGCTACAATCCACCTGGAAATCACAGCAACCATCGGGTCATTGGACTTTCGATGAAAAACTATCTTTGCGGATTTGCTTGGTAAATTATGATTGATTTTTGAAGGGGAACAGCCAGGGCTTTTTCTTCGGGAGCGAAGCTTCACTCAGCTTCTCTCAGCTTCACTCAGCTTCTCTCAGCTTCTCTCAGCTTCTCTCGGCTTCTCTCAGCTTCTCTCAGCCTCACTCAGCTTCACTCAGCCTCACTCAGCTTCACTCAGCTTCACTCAGCTTCTCTCAGCTTCTCTCAGCTTCTCTCAGCTTCTCTCAGCTTCTCTCAGCCTCACTCAGCCTCACTCAGCCTCACTCAGCCGCACTCAGCTTCACTCAGCTTCACTCAGCCTCACTCAGCCTCACTCAGCCTCACTCAGCCTCACTCAGCCTCACTCAGCTTCTCTTAGCTTCTCTCAGCTTCACTCAGCTTCACTCAGCTTCACTCAGCATCTCTCAGCCTCACTCAGCTTTACTCAGCCTCTCAGCTTCTCTCAGCCTCACTCAGCTTCACTCAGCCTCACTCAGCTTCACTCAGCCTCACTCAGCTTCACTCAGCCTCACTCAGCCTCACTCAGCTTCTCTCAGCTTCTCTCAGTCTCACTCAGCTTCTCTCAGCCTCACTAAGCTTCTCTCAGCCTCACTCAGCTTCTCTCAGCTTCACTCAGCCTCTCTCAGCTTCTCTCAGCTTCTCTCAGCCTCACTCAGCTTCTCCTCTCCTCCTCCTCTCTTAACACCCCCTCTCCTAACTCTCTTAATCTCCTCATCTCTTAAACTCCTCCTCCTCTCTTAACCTCTTCCCCCTCCTCCTCTCTTAATCTCCCCCCTCCTCTTCCTCTCCTAACATCCTTCTCCCCCCTCTCCTTCTAACAGAACAGATTCCCTGATGATAAATACCATGTTTTCCTTATAATCCTACCTGAGGAGGATTCTTCTAGATCTATTCACACACACACACACACACACACACACACACACACACACACACACACACACACACACACACACACACACACACACACACACACACACACACACACACACACACACACACACACACACACACACAGACTGTGAAATGAATCTCCTGATTCCCAACATGCCACCTCATGGATTCACGCAACACTAGAAATCCCTGCTTGTCCACCTCAGCAAAACACTGAAACAACTAGAATCCTAGTGCTATAAGCCTACTGTAATGTAACCTTCTGCTCTGTTAATAGGCCTACTGTAATGTAACCTTCTGCTCTGTTAATAGGCCTACTGTAATGTAACCTTCTGCTCTGTTAATAGGCCTACTGTAATGTAACATTCTGCTCTGTTAATAGGCCTACTGTAATGTAACCTTCTGCTCTGTTAATAGGCCTACTGTAATGTAACATTCTGCTCTGTTAATAGGCCTACTGTAATGTAACCTTCTGCTCTGTTAATAGGCCTACTGTAATATAACCTTCTGCTCTGTTAATAGGCCTACTGTAATGTAACATTCTGCTCTGTTAATAGGCCTACTGTAATGTAACCTTCTGCTCTGTTAATAGGCCTACTGTAATGTAACATTCTGCTCTGTTAATAGGCCTACTGTAATGTAACCTTCTGCTCTGTTAATAGGCCTACTGTAATGTAACCTTCTGCTCTGTTAGTAGGCCTACTGTAATGTAACATTCTGCTCTGTTAATAGGCCTACTGTAATGTAACCTTCTGCTCTGTTAATAGGCCTACTGTAATGTAACATTCTGCTCTGTTAATAGGCCTACTGTAATGTAACCTTCTGCTCTGTTAATAGGCCTACTGTAATGTAACCTTCTGCTCTGTTAATAGGCCTACTATAATGTAACATTCTGCTCTGTTAATAAGCCTACTGTAATGTAACCTTCTGCTCTGTTAATAAGACTACTGTAAAGTACCATTCTGCTCTGTTAATAGGCCTACTGTAATGTAACCTTCTGCTCTGTTAATAGGCCTACTGTAAAGTACCTTTCTTTTCTGTTAATAGGCCTACTGTAATGTACCTTTCTGCTCTGTTAATAGGCCTACTGTAATGCAACCTTCTGCTCTGTTAATAGGCTTACTGTAATGTAACCTTCTGCTCTGTTAATAGGCCTACTGTAATGTAGCTTTCTGCTCTGTTAATAGGCCTACTGTAATGTAACCTTCTGCTCTGTTAATAGGCCTACTGTAATATAACCTTCTGCTCTGTTAAAGCTATTTTGTGAAACAGATGATGCCAATGAGTCACTACCAGTGCAGTACAATGCTGTGGACTGGAACATTCTGTTAGGGCTGTGTTGAAGGCCTAGCAGAACATTTAAAAAGCAATTCCCCAGACTTCTGCAGAGATTGCGTTCATGCTAAAGCACTATGGATGTCGGCTCAAAGTGCATAGTCAGGATTCCCAAACAGTGTAGTTATTCCCTCCGCAATAGGATGTTTACATACACTTAGGTTGGAGTCATTAAAACTATTTTTTCAACCACTCCACAAATTTCTTGTTAACAAACTATAGCAAGTCAGTTAGGACATCTACTTTGTGCATGGCACAAGTCATTTTTCCAACAATTGTTGGGGTAACACAGTGCCACCGACGCGGCCCGCTACCAAGGACTGTGGGCTCTCCTTCTCCGTGGCCGAAGTGAGTAAGACATTTAAACGTGTTAACCCTCGCAAGGCTGCCGGACCAGACGGCATCCATAGCCGCATCCTCAGAGCATGAGCACACCAATTGGCTGGTGTGTTTACAGACATATTCAATCTCTCCCTATCCTAGTCTGCTGTCCCCACATGCTTCAAGATGGCCACCATTGTTCCTGTTCCCAAGAAAGCAAAGGTAACTGAACTAAATGACTATCGCCCCGCAGCACTCACGTCTGTCATCATGAAGTGCTTTGAGAGGCTAGTCAAGGATCATATCACCTCCACCCTACATGTCACCCTAGACCCACTCCAATTTGTTTACCACCCCAATAGATCCACAGACGATGCAATCACTATCGCACTACACACTGCCCTATCCCATTTGGACAAGAGGAATACCTACGTAAGAATGCTGTTCAGCATTCAACTCCATAGTGCCTTCCAAGCTCATCATTAAGCTTGAGGCCCTGGGTCTGAACCCCACACTGTGCAACTGGGTCCTGGACTTCCTGACAGGCCGCCCCCAGGTGGTGAAGGTAGGAAACATCACCTCCACTTCGCTGATCCTCAACACTGGGGCTCCACATGGGTGCGTGCTCAGCCCACTCTTGTACTCCCTGTTCACCCATGACTCTGTGGCCAAGCACTCCTCCAACTCAATCATTAAGTTTTCAGACGACCCAACAGTAGTAGGCTTGATTACCAACAATGACGAGACAGCATACAGGGAGGAGGTGAGGGCTCTGGGAGTGTAGTACCAGGAAAATAACCTCTCACTCAATGTTGACAAAACAAAGGAGATGATCGTGGACTTCAGGAAACAGCAGAGGGAGCACCCCTCTATCCACATCAACGGTACCGAAGTGGAGAAGGTGGAAAGCTTCAAGTTCCTCGACGTACACATCACTGACAAACTGAAATGGTCCACCCACACAGACAGTGTGGTGAAGAAGGCGCAACAGCGCCTCTTCAACCTCAGGAGGCTGAAGAAATTGGCTTGGCACCTAAAACCCTCACAAAATTTTACAGATGCACAATTGAGAGCATCCTGTCGGGCTGTATAAGCGCCTGGTACGGCAACTGCACTGCCCGCAACCACAGGGCTCTACAGAGGGTGGTGCGGTCTGCCCAACACATCACCGGGGGCTAACTACTTGCCCTCCAGGACACCAATAGCACCCGATGTCACAGGAAGGCCAAAAAGATCATCAAGGACAATAACCACCTGAGCCACTGCCTGTTCACCCCGCTATCATCCAGAAGGCGAGGTCAGTACAGGTGCATCAAAGCTGAGACCGAGAGATTGAAAAACAGCTTCTATCTCAAGGCCATCAGACTGTTAAACAGCCATCACTAGCACATTAGAGGCTGCTGCCCTATATACATAGACTTGAAAACACTGGCCATTTTAATAAATGGAATACTAGTCACTTTAATAATATTTTGCATTACTCATCTCATATGTGTATATACTGTATTCTGTTCTATTCTACTGTATCTTAGTCTATGTCGCTCTGACATTGCTCGTCCATATATTTATATATTCTTAATTCCATTCCATCCCATTCCTTCTATTCCTTACTTCCATTCCTTACTTAGATTTGTGTGTATTGGGTATATGTTGTGAAACTGTTAGATATTACTGCACCGTCGGAGCTAGAAACACAAGCATTTCACTACACCCGCAATAACATTTGCTAAACACGTGTATGCGACCAATAAAATTTGATTTGATTTAGATTTGATTCAATCCAAGCGCTCTAGTCAACAAAGCGGCTTTTAAAGGCAATGTTATTCTCTAGTCAACAAAGCGGCTTTTAAAGGCAATGTTATTCTCTAGTCAACAAAGCGGCTTTTAAAGGCAATGTTATTCTCTAGTCAACAAAGCGGCTTTTAAAGGCAATGTTATTCTCTAGTCAACAAAGCGGCTTTTAAAGGCAATGTTATTCTCTAGTCAATAAAGCGGCTTTTAAAGGCAATGTTATTCTCTAGTCAACAAAGCGGCTTTTAAAGGCAATGTTATTCTCTAGTCAACAAAGCGGCTTTTAAAGGCAATGTTATTCTCTAGTCAACAAAGCGGCTTTTAAAGGCAATGTTATTCTCTAGTCAACAAAGTGGCTTTTAAAGGCAATGTTATTCTCTAGTCAACAAAGCGGCTTTTAAAGGCAATGTTATTCTCTAGTCAATAAAGCGGCTTTTAAAGGCAATGTTATTCTCTAGTCAACAAAGCGGCTTTTAAAGGCAATGTTATTCTCTAGTCAATAAAGCGGCGTTTAAAGGCAATGTTATTCTCTAGTCAACAAAGCGGCTTTTAAAGGCAATGTTATTCACGGATTACAGGTAAACGCAGCAGTTGTCGGCTCAATTGGAAATTACCTTCACAGACGGAATCCTTAATTGGTGAAACTGACACGTCCGTTTGGGATATTAAAACAATAAAGAAGTTACTACAAACAACCAACACTGTTCTTTTCTGCAATAGTAGGACAGGACAACATGCTATTTTATTCACGCTGCTGAATGCTCCTCTCCTCCGTTTTCAGCAACAAAACAACAGCAATAACAAAGGCGGTGGAGGGCGAAGAGCGGCGCTGTTCTCCTAATGCAGATTCCATCTTTAAATGTCAAGCACGATATAGCGCGGTTTGAGATTGAATCCCGGCCAAAAAAAGTGCAATGCGAAACTCCTAGACACCTCCTCCTTTTCTCTGGCTGCTTATGGCCTATGAGTCGAGCATCGATCCACGTGTCATCTAGATACACAGTAATCTGGATCCACGTGTCATCCAGATACACAGTAATCTGGATCCACGTGTCATCCAGAAACACAGTAGTCTGGATCCACGTGTCATCTAGAAACACAGTAATCTGGATCCACGTGTCATCTAGATACACAGTAATCTGGTTCCACATATCATCCAGAAACACAGTAATCTGGATCCACGTGTCATCTAGAAACACAGTAATCTGGATCCACGTGTCATCTAGAAACACAGTAATCTGGATCCACGTGTCATCTAGAAACACAGTAATCTGGATCCACGTGTCATCTAGAAACACAGTAATCTGGATCCACATATCATCTAGAAACACAGTAATCTGGATCCACGTGTCATCTAGAAACACAGTAATCTGGATCTACGTGTCATCTAGAAACAGTTCTGTGTTGAGATTCACTTTCCCTCCTTTATTTAGAGCCCAGACCTTGATTAAAAATGGATTCCACTCTCACTGTTGGTTCATACTGCTGTTCTGTGCCGTGGAACCAGAACGCGTCTAGTATTGTTCCAGTATATAAAGAGACACTTGTCTGGCCAAAATTCTGCTTCAACATCTTAAATGTTACTGGGCCAACTAAAATGTACTGTACTCAAAGTACTGTACTGTACTCACACGTGGTCCCGTGTGGCTCAGTTGGTAGAGCATGGCGCTTGCAACGCCAGGGTTGTGGGTTCAATTCCCACGGGGGGACCAGGGTTCAATTCCCACGGGGGGACCAGGATGAATATGTATGAACTTTCCAATTTGTAAGTCGCTCTGGATAAGAGCGTCTGCTAAATGACTTAAATGTAAATGTAATAAATGATAGAATTACTTAGAGAAATAGATTATGGTAGAGAATTAATCTCCCTTTAAGCTTGACCAAATACAGTGATACACATACAAAAGCATGTGGACACCCCTTCAAATTAGTGGATTCGGCTATTTCAGCCAAACCCATTGCTGTCAGGTGTATACCATCGAGCAGACAGCCATGCAATCTCCATAGACAAACATTGGCAGTAGAATGTCCCGTACTGAAGAGCACAGTGACTTTCAACGTGGCACCGTCATAGGATGCTAAAGGTGCCCTGCTAGCTGCCTCGGTCAACTGTAAGTGCTGTTTTTGTGAAGTGGAAACGTCTAGGGCACACAAGCTCACAGAATGGGACCGCCGAGTGCTGAAGCGTATAGCGTGTTAAAATTCCTCTGTCCTCGGTTGCAACACTCACTACTGAGTTCCAAACTGCCAACGTCAGCACAAGAACTGTTCGTCTGGAGCTTGAAATGGGTTTCCAGATCACCATACGAAATGCCAAGCATCGGCTGGAGTGGTGCAAAGCTCGCCGCCATTGGACTCTGGAGCAGTGGAAACGTGTTTTCTGGAGTGATGAATCACGCTTCATCATCTGGCAGTGCGACGGACTAATCTGGGTTTGACGGATACAAGGAGAACGCTACCTGCCCCAATGCATAGTGCCAACTGTAAAGTTTGGTGGAAGAGGAATAATGGTCTGGGGCTGTTTTTCATGGTTCGGGCTAGGCCCCTTAGTTCCAGTGAAGGGAAATCCTAAATGCTACCGCATACAATGATATTCTACACAATCTTGTGCTTTCAAACTTTGTGACAACAGTTTGGGGAAGGCCCTTTCCTGTTTCGGAACGGCAATGCCCCCCGTGCACAAAGCGAGGTCCATACAGAAACGGTTTGTCGAGATCGGTGTGGAAGAACTTGACTGGCCTGCACAGAGCCCTGAACTCAACCCCATTAAACACCTTTTGGTATGAATTGGAACGCCGACTGCGAGCCAGGCCTAATCGCCCAACATCAGTGCCCGACCTCACTAATACTCTTGTGGCTGAATGGAACCAAGTCCCCGCACCAATGTTCCAACATCTAGTGCAAAGCCTTCCCAAACAACTGGAGGCTGTTATAGCAGCAAAGGTGTGGGGGGGACCAACTCCATATCAATGCCCATGATTTTGGGATGAGATGTTTGACAGCAGGTGTCCACATACCTTTGGCTATGTAGTGTATCTTAACACGGTCCTATAGGCTCAAAGAAAATACAGAATCATTTTATCCTGCTGCTGACGTCAATACCAGAGGACGTTTTAAAATGTATTATATTTATAACTTTTAATATCGGAACATAAACTCAGCTAGGATTTCTCCATCAGTGTTCGGCTCAAATCACTGCATCTGGACCAAGTGAGTTGCCCAAATGTTATTTACCATTAAAAGCCTGGACAGTGCATCAGCCTGGGGAATGGTCGATCCCATGGTAGCTGAAGCTCAAACAGGAGGATTTATCATCATCAGCTCTAAGAGATACTACCACTGTGGCAGAACAAATCGTTTAGTGCCCGTCGGTCTGGCGATCACTGTTGACTAAAGCTCAGTGGCACAATCACCTATTGTTGAAGGCTTAGAGGCCCGACAGGTATACAGTATTTAAATCTGGAGGCCCTACAGGTATACAGTATTTAAATCTGGAGGCCCGACAGGCATACAGTATTTAAATCTGGAGGCCCGACAGGCATACAGTATTTAAATCTGGAGGCCCTACAGGTATACAGTATTTAAATCTGGAGGCCCTACAGGTATACAGTATTTAAATCTGGAGGCCCTACAGGTATACAGTATTTAAATCTGGAGGCCCTTCAGGTATACAGTATTTAAATCTGGAGGCCCTACAGGTATACAGTATTTAAATCTGGAGGCCCTACAGGTATACAGTATTTAAATCTGGAGGCCCTTCAGGTATACAGTATTTAAATCTGGAGGCCCTACAGGTATACAGTATTTAAATCTGGAGGCCCTACAGGTATACAGTATTTAAATCTGGAGGCCCTACAGGTATACAGTATTTAAATCTGGAGGCCCTACAGGTATACAGTATTTAAATCTGGAGGCCCTACAGGTATACAGTATTTAAATCTGGAGGCCCTACAGGTATACAGTATTTAAATCTGGAGGCCCTACAGGTATACAGTATTTAAATCTGGAGGCCCTACAGGTATACAGTATTTAAATCTGGAGGCCCTACAGGTATACAGTATTTAAATCTGGAGGCCCTTCAGGTATACAGTATTTAAATCTGGAGGCCCTACAGGTATACAGTATTTAAATCTGGAGGCCCTACAGGTATACAGTATTTAAATCTGGAGGCCCTACAGGTATACAGTATTTAAATCTGGAGGCCCTACAGGTATACAGTATTTAAATCTGGAGGCCCTACAGGTATACAGTATTTAAATTTGGAGGCCCTGCAGGTATACATTATTTAAATCTGGAGGCCCTACAGGTATACAGTATTTAAATCTGGAGGCCCTACAGGTATACAGTATTTAAATCTGGAGGCCCTGCAGGTATACATTATTTAAATCTGGAGGCCCTTCAGGTATACAGTATTTAAATCTGGAGGCCCTGCAGGTATACATTATTTAAATCTGGAGGCCCTTCAGGTATACAGTATTTAAATCTGGAGGCCCTACAGGTATACAGTATTTAAATCTGGAGGCCCTGCAGGTATACAGTATTTAAATCTGGAGGCCCTGCAGGTATACAGTATTTAAATCTGGAGGCCCTGCAGGTATACAGTATTTAGATCAAATATTGCATGTTACAAACAGTTACATGGTCAACAACATGGTCAACAACACGGTCAACAACACGGTCAACAACACGGTCAACAACATGGTCAACAACATGGCCAACAACATGGTCAACAACACGGTCAACAACACGGTCAACAACACGGTCAACAACACGGTCAACAACATGGTCAACAACATAGTCAACAACATGGTCAACAACATGGCCAACAACATAGTCAACAACACGGTCAACAACACGGTCAACAACACAGTCAACAACATGGTCAACAACATGGCCAACAACATGGTCAACAACATGGCCAACAACATGGTCAACAACATGGTCAACAACATGGTCAACAACATGGCCAACAACACGGTCAACAACATAGTCAACAACATAGTCAACAACATAGTCAACAACATGGAACATGGTCAACAACATGGCCAACAACATGGAACATGGTCAACAACATGGTCAACAACATGGTCAACAACATGGTCAACAACATGGAACATGGTCAACAACATGGCCAACAACATGGAACATGGTCAACAACATGGCCAACAACATGGAACATGGCCAACAACATGGCCAACAACATGGTCAACAACATGGTCAACAACATGGTCAACAACATGGCCAACAACATGGCCAACAACATGGCCAACAACATGGAACATGGCCAACAACATGGTCAACAACATGGTCAACAACATGGTCAACAACATGGTCAACAACATGGTCAACAACACGGTCAACAACATGGAACATGGTCAACAACATGGCCAACAACATGGAACATGGCCAACAACATGGCCAACAACATGGAACATGGTCAACAACATGGCCAACAACATGGAACATGGTCAACAACATGGCCAACAACATGGAACATGGTCAACAACATGGCCAACAACATGGAACATGGCCAACAACATGGTCAACAACATGGTCAACAACATGGTCAACAACACGGTCAACAACATGGTCAACAACATGGAACATGGTCAACAACATGGCCAACAACATGGTCAACAACATGGTCAACAACATGGTCAACAACATGGTCAACAACATGGAACATGGTCAACAACATGGTCAACAACATGGAACATGGTCAACAACATGGTCAACAACATGGTCAACAACACGGTCAACAACATGGTCAACAACATGGAACATGGTCAACAACATGGCCAACAACATGGCCAACAACATGGTCAACAACATGGCCAACAACATGGTCAACAACATGGTCAACAACATGGTCAACAACATGGTCAACAACATGGTCAACAACATGGAACATGGTCAACAACATGGAACATGGTCAACAACATGGTCAACAACATGGAACATGGTCAACAACATGGCCAACAACATGGTCAACAACATGGTCAACAACATGGTCAACAACATGGTCAACAACATGGAACATGGTCAACAACATGGTCAACAACATGGTCAACAACATGGAACATGGTCAACAACATGGTCAACAACATGGAACATGGTCAACAACATGGCCAACAACATGGTCAACAACATGGTCAACAACATGGAACATGGTCAACAACACGGTCAACAACACGGAACATGGTCAACAACATGGTCAACAACATGGAACATGGTCAACAACATGGTCAACAACATGGTCAACAACATGGTCAACAACATGGAACATGGTCAACAACATGGTCAACAACATGGAACATGGTCAACAACATGGTCAACAACATGGAACATGGTCAACAACATGGCCAACAACATGGTCAACAACATGGTCAACAACATGGAACATGGTCAACAACACGGTCAACAACATAGTCAACAACATGGTCAACAACATGGAACATGGCCAACAACATGGCCAACAACATGGTCAACAACATGGTCAACAACATGGAACATGGTCAACAACACGGTCAACAACACGGTCAACAACATGGTCAACAACATGGAACATGGTCAACAACATGGTCAACAACATGGAACATGGTCAACAACATGGCCAACAACATGGTCAACAACATGGTCAACAACATGGAACATGGTCAACAACACGGTCAACAACACGGTCAACAACATGGTCAACAACATGGAACATGGTCAACAACATGGCCAACAACATGGAACATGGTCAACAACATGGTCAACAACATGGAACATGGTCAACAACATGGCCAACAACATGGAACATGGTCAACAACATGGTCAACAACATGGAACATGGTCAACAACATGGCCAACAACATGGAACATGGTCAACAACATGGTCAACAACATGGCCAACAACATGGAACATGGCCAACAACATGGCCAACAACATGGTCAACAACATGGAACATGGCCAACAACATGGCCAACAACATGGCCAACAACATGGTCAACAACACGGTCAACAACATGGAACATGGCCAACAACATGGAACATGGCCAACAACATGGCCAACAACATGGCCAACAACATGGCCAACAACATGGTCAACAACATGGTCAACAACACGGTCAACAACTACTGATTTAGAACCAAGTCAGCACAAAGAAAACACAACTGCCTCCACTATTCCAGCACCATTTCAACTTAAACATTAAAACATCATTAAATCAACTAGGCGATTTATGCTCAGTCCAATACAATAAAAACAAAACTCCTTTGTCCAATCAATGTTGCTAAATAACATGTGGCTGTCCATGGTACTGATTTGTGTGTGTGCGTGTGTGTGTGTGTGTGTGTGTGTGTGTGTGTGTGTGTGTGTGTGTGTGTGTGTGTGTGTGTGTGTGTGTGTGTGTGTGTGTGTGTGTGTGTGTGTGTGTGTGTGTGTGTGTGTGTGCGTTGAAAAAACATGTTGTCTCACCCTACTGATAGACTAGTTACATGCCAATGCCAGTCTCTTCTCTTTCATGTGGCAAAACGGTCTATGACTGTCATACAGTAGTACCCGCTTTTAGTTTTTGTTGTCATAGCGAGCCTGGCTAAAATACTTGCTAGCCTAACTTCCTTGCATGGGCAAAAATGAACGAGCTAAGTTAGCTAGTGAGTTAACGTGAGCCTACAAGGCTATATCTAAGCTACATACAGTATTGAAATTCAATCGCCTCAGGCCAGTGGCACAATATATGAATATATGGTTGGATCAGAAGCGTCATTACAATCATTGGCCTGTTTGGGAGAATTAAGTCAAAACCACAAGTCCAAATCCCCATCTCCATCCATGACTTTGGAAAGGGACGATTTAGCCAGCTAGCTACTGCAGGACATCAACACAAGCAGACCAGAAACAGACACGTTTTTCTGACAATGACGTTTTGCTTTTGATGTGATTTGATTGGGGTGAAGCCAAATTCATACTGGCCTCCCTTGGAGGGGGGGGGGGGGGGGGGGGGGTTGCTGCACCAGGACTACCCACAGTTGAGCTGAGCTCAACGCAGATTGGCTAATTCTTTGATAATGTTTTTATGAAGGTAGGCCAAATGCTTGCTGGTTTCAATCAATCAAATGCTACGGCGGCAACATGTTATACTCTTTTTGTCCAGACAGCATCAGATACACTAAAAGTATGGTAATTTGAGTGTCCCGGATTTACATGTACTATGCTACGTCTAGTCTATGAGACCAGGCTGTTATAATAGGCTACATGTGAGGCCTACAGTCAGTGTCCAGACTTCAGTTAATATTATAATAGGCTACATGAGGCCTACAGTCAGTGTCCAGACTTCAGTTAATATTATAATAGGCTACATGAGGCCTACAGTCAGTGTCCAGACTTCAGTTAATATTATAATAGGCTACATGAGGCCTACAGTCAGTGTCCAGACTTCAGTTAATATTATAATAGGCTACATGAGGCCTACAGTCAGTGTCCAGACTTCAGTTAATATTATAATAGGCTACATGAGGCCTACAGTCAGTGTCCAGACTTCAGTTAATATTATAATAGGCTACATGAGGCCTACAGTCAGTGTCCAGACTTCAGTTACTATTCCAACTATTACTATTTCCATCTGAAATTCAAAGGTGATATTATGCAAAACTGAGCCTGGCCAAACCACGAAAAACAACCGTTAACAGGATATGATGTTTACATGCCACAGTATCCCATCTAAGACAAGCATTTCCCAGGCATCTAATTCAGGTTTCTTCAAAACGTGATAGGAGCTTATTCGGGTTAATGTAAACAGGATATGATGTGGTTATATTGCATCAACTCAAAAACAGAATACTCGAGTATCCCAAATAATAACGGGTTATTGGTGTGCACGTAAACGTGGTCATTGTTGACGGTGCAGAGCACGTATCGACAAATTGAATTTGAGACGAGGCTATATATCACTGAATCTACTGTGCTGTATACGCTCCTTGTGGTCTAACTATGTATGTCTGAAGAATATGAGGAATAACTTAATCTATTAAAAACAGACATCTTGAGTTATCTGATTTCTATTATCAATTTGTCTTAAACTGTAGGGCATCTAACAACACATCTATATTTTGGAAAGCACTGCATGGGGAAAAGGTCAGGTTTTGTTCCTGTAAAAGTCTTCCCTTTCTTTAAAGGTGAACTATACAGAAATCGCACCGTCATTTCCTGGTTGCTAAAATTCTTATAGATTGCCTAATTTCAGTTTATGTGACAAAACAAGCATAGAGAATGTAGAGAATCATTGTACCATCTAAACCGCTGTGAAATATATTTTTCATCAAGCATAAATATTGTATTTTCAGCTGTTTGAAGCTGGTGAACAAAACTGAAAGTAAAAGACGCTAAATCGCTGGTGGATTTATATTAAGAAGCAAAGTGAAAACAGTATCGTTGTCATCAACATTATTGCATGCGCT
Organism: Salvelinus namaycush; assembly: GCF_016432855.1. Taxonomy (NCBI): domain Eukaryota; kingdom Metazoa; phylum Chordata; class Actinopteri; order Salmoniformes; family Salmonidae; genus Salvelinus; species Salvelinus namaycush. The sequence continues at coordinate 1,341,397 of NC_052329.1, forward strand.
GCAGTGACCAAGCCGACTGAACACTAGGGTCTCGACTGAACACTAGGGTCTCTACTGAACACTAGGGTCTCGACTGAACACTAGGGTCTCGACTGAACACTAGGGTCTCGACTGAACACTAGGGTCTCGACTGAACACTAGGGTCTCGACTGAACACTAGGGTCTCGACTGAACACTAGGGTCTCGACTGAACACTAGGGTCTCTACTGAACACTAGGGTCTCGACTGAACACTAGGGTCTCGACTGAACACTAGGGTCTCGACTGAACACTAGGGTCTCTACTGAACACTAGGGTCTCTACTGAACACTAGGGTCTCTACTGAACACTAGGGTCTCTACTGAACACTAGGGTCTCGACTGAACACTAGGGTCTCTACTGAACACTAGGGTCTCTACTGAACACTAGGGTCTCTACTGAACACTAGGGTCTCGACTGAACACAAGGGTCTCTACTGAACACTAGGGTCTCTACTGAACACAAGGGTCTCTACTGAACACTAGGGTCTCTACTGAACACTAGGGTCTCTACTGAACACTAGGGTCTCTACTGAACACAAGGGTCTCGACTGAACACTAGGGTCTCGACTGAACACTAGGGTCTCGACTGAACTCTAGGGTCTCTACTGAACACTAGGGTCTCGACTGAACACTAGGGTCTCTACTGAACACTAGGGTCTCGACTGAACACTAGGGTCTCGACTGAACACAAGGGTCTCGACTGAACACTAGGGTCTCTACTGAACACAAGGGTCTCGACTGAACACTAGGGTCTCGACTGAACACTAGGGTCTCGACTGAACACAAGGGTCTCTACTGAACACTAGGGTCTCGACTGAACACTAGGGTCTCGACTGAACACTAGGGTCTCGACTGAACACTAGGGTTTCTACTGAACACAAGGGTCTCGACTGAACACTAGGGTCTCGACTGAACACAAGGGTCTCTACTGAACACTAAGGTCTCGACTGAACACTAGGGTCTCTACTGAACACAAGGGTCTCGACTGAACACTAGGGTCTCGACTGAACACTAGGGTCTCGACTGAACACTAGGGTTTCTACTGAACACAAGGGTCTCGACTGAACACTAGGGTCTCTACTGAACACAAGGGTCTCGACTGAACACTAGGGTCTCGACTGAACACTAGGGTTTCTACTGAACACTAGGGTCTCTACTGAACACTAGGGTCTCGACTGAACACAAGGGTCTCTACTGAACACTAGGGTCTCTACTGAACACTAGGGTCTCGACTGAACACTAGGGTCTCTACTGAACACTAGGGTCTCGACTGAACACAAGGGTCTCGACTGAACACTAGGGTCTCGACTGAACACTAGGGTCTCGACTGAACACTAGGGTCTCTACTGAACACAAGGGTCTCTACTGAACACTAGGGTCTCGACTGAACACTAGGGTCTCTACTGAACACAAGGGTCTCGACTGAACACTAGGGTCTCGACTGAACACTAGGGTTTCTACTGAACACTAGGGTCTCTACTGAACACTAGGGTCTCTACTGAACACAAGGGTCTCGACTGAACACTAGGGTCTCGACTGAACACAAGGGTCTCTACTGAACACTAGGGTCTCGACTGAACACAAGGGTCTCTACTGAACACTAGGGTCTCGACTGAACACAAGGGTCTCGACTGAACACAAGGGTCTCGGCTGAACACTAGGGTCTCTACTGAACACTAGGGTCTCTACTGAACACTAGGGTCTCTACTGAACACTAGGGTCTCGACTGAACACTAGGGTCTCGACTGAACACTAGGGTCTCGACTGAACACTAGGGTCTCGACTGAACACAAGGGTCTCGGCTGAACACTAGGGTCTCTGCTGAACACTAGGGTCTCGACTGAACACTAGGGTCTAGACTGAACACTAGGGTCTCTACTGAACACTAGGGTCTCTACTGAACACAAGGGTCTAGACTGAACACTAGGGTCTCGACTGAACACTAGGGTCTCTACTGAACACTAGGGTCTCTACTGAACACTAGGGTCTCTACTGAACACTAGGGTCTCGACTGAACACTAGGGTCTCTACTGAACACTAGGGTCTCGACTGAACACTAGGGTCTCGACTGAACACTAGGGTCTCGACTGAACACTAGGGTCTCTACTGAACACTAGGGTCTCTACTGAACACTAGGGTCTCGACTGAACACTAGGGTCTCGACTGAACTCTAGGGTCTCGACTGAACACTAGGGTTTCTACTGAGCACTAGGGTCTAGACTGAACACAAGGGTCTCGACTGAACACAAGGGTCTCGACTGAACACTAGGGTCTCGACTGAACACTAGGGTTTCTACTGAACACTAGGGTCTCTACTGAACACTAGGGTCTCTACTGAACACTAGGGTCTCTACTGAACACTAGGGTCTCTACTGAACACTAGGGTCTCGACTGAACACTAGGGTCTCGACTGAACACTAGGGTTTCTACTGAACACAAGGGTCTCGACTGAACACTAGGGTCTCGACTGAACACAAGGGTCTCGACTGAACACAAGGGTCTCGACTGAACACTAGGGTCTCGACTGAACACTAGGGTCTCGACTGAACACTAGGGTCTCGACTGAACACTAGGGTCTCGACTGAACACAAGGGTCTCGACTGAACACAAGGGTCTCGACTGAACACTAGGGTCTCGACTGAACACTAGGGTCTCTACTGAACACTAGGGTCTCGACTGAACACTAGGGTCTCGACTGAACACTAGGGTCTCGACTGAACACTAGGGTCTCGACTGAACACTAGGGTTTCTACTGAACACTAGGGTCTCGACTGAACACAAGGGTCTCGACTGAACACTAGGGTCTCGACTGAACACTAGGGTTTCTACTGAACACTAGGGTCTCGACTGAACACTAGGGTCTAGACTGAACACTAGGGTTTCTACTGAACACAAGGGTCTCGACTGAACTCTAGGGTCTCGTGGTTGAGGAACAACACACGTGCTCCTTGAGTGACAGGGGGCGGGGCTAGGTCTGTGTGGAAAGCGGCATGGAGAGAGAGCTGAGAAAGATGACTGAGGCAGCCTATAAAAATGGACGTTACACACAGCGTCATTTTAACAAACCAAATATTCAAATACCGTTATAGAAGATAAAGTAAAAACCCAAACCTGTCCCGGCATCAATTCCTGTATATGGTAAAATACAATACACCGTCTAGCCCAACATCTTCTGAGGTTGTACATTTTGATCTTGGTATCACACACACACCATCTGTTTGGCAGAGCAAGGCATGTTACAGTATTTAAAAAATTTTAACATAATTTTAACTAGGCAAGTCAGTTAAGAACAAATTCCTGCTTTGTTCAGGGGCAGAACTACAGATTTTTACCTTGTCAGCTCGGGGATTCGATCTTGCAATCTTTCGGTTGGTAGTCTAACGCTCTAACCACTAGGCTACCCTCCCGCCCCTCATATGGATGTATATGAAATCTTACATTTCACTGGTAACACCGTTGACACAGAGATTGTTTAAAACACCACATAACAACAACACAAAACCCATTTTGTCAGAGTTGCATGCTGGGTAAAACCATACTACCCACTGGTAAGAGTTAACATGCTGGGTAAAACCATACTAGCCACTGGTAAGAGTTAACATGCTGGGTAAAACCATACTAGCCACTGGTAAGAGTTAACATGCTGGGTAAAACCACACTACCCACTGGTAAGAGTTAACATGCTGGGTAAAACCATACTACCCACTGGTAAGAGTTAACATGCTGGGTAAAACCACACTACCCACTGGTAAGAGTTAACATGCTGGGTAAAACCACACTACCCACTGGTAAGAGTTAACATGCTGGGTAAAACCACACTAGCCACTGGTAAGAGTTAACATGCTGGGTAAAACCACACTACCCACTGGTAAGAGTTAACATGCTGGGTAAAACCATACTACCCACTGGTAAGAGTTAACATGCTGGGTAAAACCATACTACCCACTGGTAAGAGTTAACATGCTGGGTAAAACCATACTAGCAACTGGTAAGAGTTAACATGCTGGGTAAAACCACACTACCCACTGGTAAGAGTTAACATGCTGGGTAAAACCATACTACCCACTGGTAAGAGTTAACATGCTGGGTAAAACCACACTACCCACTGGTAAGAGTTAACATGCTGGGTAAAACCACACTACCCACTGGTAAGAGTTAACATGCTGGGTAAAACCACACTACCCACTGGTAAGAGTTAACATGCTGGGTAAAACCACACTACCCACTGGTAAGAGTTAACATGCTGGGTAAAACCACACTACCCACTGGTAAGAGTTAACATGCTGGGTAAAACCACACTACCCACTGGTAAGAGTTAACATGCTGGGTAAAACCACACTACCCACTGGTAAGAGTTAACATGCTGGGTAAAACCATACTACCCACTGGTAAGAGTTAACATTGGAGCAATGGAAACCTTAAAAGCAGGGAGTACAATGACATAGTTCTCTCTCTCTCTCTCTCTCTCTCTCTCTCTCTCTCTCTCTCTCTCTCTCTCTCTCTCTCTCTCTCTCTCTCTCTCTCTCTCTCTCTCTCTCTCTCTCTCTCTCTCTCTCTCTCTCTCTCTCTCTCTCTCTCTCTCTCTCTCTCTCTCTCTCTCTCTCTCTCTCTCCCTCCCTCCCTCCCTCCCTCCCTCCCTCCCTCCCTCCCTCCCTCCCTTCCTTGAATGAACAAAGAGGTCGTTACCAGCCAAGCAGCTCTGTTTGATGTGTAACACTGAGCTCTCTCTGTCTATCCTGTAGGAAATGACATAAAACTAGACACTAGGGCACTGTGGCTGACTCTGTAAAACAACACATTACACTGCACCTATCATACTACTATGACTGACCCTGTAAAACAACACCTGTCATACTACTATGACTGACCCTGTAAAACAACACCTATCATACTACTGTGGCTGACTCTGTAAAACAACACCTATCGTACTACTATGACTGACCCTGTAAAACAACACCTATCATACTACTATGACTGACCCTGTAAAACAACACCTATCATACTACTATGACTGACCCTGTAAAACAACACCTATCATACTACTATGACTGACCCTGTAAAACAACACCTATCATACTACTATGACTGACCCTGTAAAACAACACCTATCATACTACTATGGCTGACCCTGTAAAACAACACCTATCATACTACTATGACTGACCCTGTAAAACAACACCTATCATACTACTATGACTGACCCTGTAAAACAACACCTATCATACTACTATGACTGACCCTGTAAAACAACACCTATCATACTACTATGACTGACCCTGTAAAACAACACCTATCATACTACTATGGCTGACCCTGTAAAACAACACATTACACTGTACTTATCATACTACTATGGCTGACCCTGTAAAACAACACATTACACTGCACCTATCATACTACTATGACTGACCCTGTAAAACAACACCTATCATACTACTATGGCTGACCCTGTAAAACAACACCTATCATACTACTATGACTGTCCCTCTAAAACAACACCTATCATACTACTATGACTGACCCTGTAAAACAACACCTGTCATACTACTATGACTGACCCTGTAAAACAACACCTGTCATACTACTATGGCTGACCCTGTAAAACAACACCTATCATACTACTATGACTGACCCTGTAAAACAACACCTATCATACTACTATGACTGACTCTGTAAAACAACACCTATCATACTACTATGACTGACCCTGTAAAACAACACCTGTCATACTACTATGGCTGACTCTGTAAAACAACACCTATCATACTACTATGACTGACCCTGTAAAACAACACCTATCATACTACTATGACTGACCCTGTAAAACAACACCTATCATACTACTATGACTGACCCTGTAAAACAACACCTGTCATACTACTATGGCTGACCCTGTAAAACAACACCTATCATACTACTATGACTGACCCTGTAAAACAACACCTATCATACTACTATGGCTGACCCTGTAAAACAACACATTACACTGTACCTATCATACTACTCAGGGACACGCGCAATGCCGTCGGGGGTACGCCAAAAATGAAAATGTTCCACATTTTTAAAAAATATATATAGCTTTTTATCCACATTTTTCAAACAGTCCATTTATATTTTCTCCCGGGGCTATACATTTGGGTGAGGTTTTTTTCTCGCCTGAGTCGCCTTGTTTCACTTGCAAAAATGTAATTAAACCATCTAGTGCTCAGCGAAATAACAACACAATGTCAAATACAGGTAGCCTAGTCAAATAATTAACATCCAATCACATTAACCGCTACTCTCTCGCGGGAAACCTTCACTCTTGCGCAGACATTTAGAAACGAAACATGACAATTTGAAAAATAAGCTACAGGAGTTTTTTGAGCGAGAATTAAGACGACTTTCGAGTAGTAAGACATGTATAAAAGCAACAGATACCATTAATAAGAAGGGGCTGGAAGCATCTTATGGTGAGCTACCGAGTGGCTAGGACAAGCAAGCCCCATACTATTATGGAGGACTTAATTCTTCCTGCTGCCGTGGATATGGCTGGAACAATGCTGGGGGAAAAGGCCCCAAAAAATATACAGACAATTACTGCTTCGCATACATGTCAGTGAAATATATAGTGGCAGCAGGTAGCCTAGTGGTTAGAGCGTTGGTGTAACGGTTGTCCTCCTCCTCTTCGGAAGAAGAGGAGGAGTAGGGATTGGACCAAAGCGCAGCGTGGAATTTGGACATAATGAAGTTTATTTAAACAAATGACGAAACACGAAATAACACTTGATAATAAACAAAATAACAAAACGACGTAGACAGACCTGAACATGCAACTTACATAAATACACGAAGAACTCACGAACAGGAACAGACTACATCAAACGAACGAACAAACCGAAACAGTCCCGTGTGGTGCAACATACACAGACACAGAAGACAATCACCCACAAACAAACAGTGTGAACAGCCTACCTTTATATGGTTCTCAATCAGAGGAAACGTCAAACACCTGTCCCTGATTGAGAACCATATAAGGCTAATTACACCTGACCTAAACATAGAAACACAAAACATAGAATGCCCACCCCAACTCACGCCCTGACCAACTAAACACATACAAACATAACAGAAAACAGGTCAGGAACGTGACAGTTGGGTCAGTATCCGAAAGGTTGCTAGATTGAATCCCTGAGCTGACAAGGTAAAAATCTGTCATTCTGCCCCTGAACAAGTCAGTTAAACCCCTGTTCCTAGACCGTCATTGTAAATAAGAATTTGTTCTTAGCTGACTTGCCTAGTTAAATAAAGGTTAAATAAAGGTTAAATTTAAAAAATCATAAATACATATGCGTTAGAGCCGGATGAGTCAACAGACGTGGCACAGCTCCTGGTATATGTTCGTTACGTTTATGGGGGGTCAATTAAAGAAGACATCCTCTACTGGAAGCCAGGACAACATAAGTACTGGACAGCTTTGTGACATCAAACGGACTTTGGTGGTAAAGATGTGTTGGTATCTGTACTGATGGTGCAAAGGCCATGACAAGGAGACATAGTGGAGTGGTAACGTGCGTGCAAGTAGTTGCTCCTGACCCCACTTGGTTATACTGCAGCATCCACCGAGAGGCTCTTGTTGCCAAGGGAATACCTGACCGCTTGAAGTGCGTTTTGGAAACTACAGTGAAAATGGTTAACTTTGTTAAAGCAAGGCCCCTGAACTCTCGTGTATTTTCTCCATTGTGCAATGATATGGGCAGCGACCATGTAACGTTTTTACAACATACAAAAGTGCGCTGGTTATCAAGGGGCAAAGTATTGACACGTTTGTTTTTAATTGAGAGATGAGCTTAAAGTTTTCTTTACTGACCATCATTTTCACTTGTCTGACCGCTTGCATGATGACGAGTTTCTCACACGACTGGCCTATCTGGGTGATGTTTTTTATCGCCTGAATGATCTGAATCTAGGATTACAGGGACTCTCTGCAACTATAATCAATGTGGGGGACAAAATTGAGGCTATAATTAAGAAGTTGGAGCTCTTCTCTGTCTGCATTAACAAGGACAACACACAGGTCTTTCCATCATTGTATGACTTTTTGTGTGCAAATGAACTCAAGCTTACGGACAATGTCAAATGTGATATAGCGAAGCACCTGAGTGAGCTGGGTGCGCAATTACGCAGGTACTTTCCCGAAACGGACGACACAAACAACTGGATTCGTTATCCCTTTCATGCCCTGCCTCCAGTCCACTTACCGATATCTGAACAAGAGAGCCTCATCCAAATTGCAGCAAGCTGTTCTGTGAAAATTTAATTTAATCAGAAGTCACTGCCAGATCTCTGGATTGGGCTGCACTCAGAGTTTCTTGCCTTGGCAAATCGAGCTGTTAAGACACTGATGCCCTTTGCAACCACGTACCTATGTGAGAGTGGATTCTCGGCTCTCACTGGCATGAAAACTAAATACAGGCACAGACTGTGTGTGGAAAATGGTTTAAAACTGAGACTCTCTCCAATACAACCCAACATTGCAGAGTTATGTGCATCCTTTCAAGCACAGCCTTCTCATTAACCTGTGGTGAGTTACTCAACATTTTTGATGAACAAATAAGGATTTATATGTAAGATGGTTAAATAAAGAGCAAAATTATTGATTATTATTATATTATTATTTGTGCGCTGGTCCTATAAGAGCTCTTTGTCAATTCCCACGAGCCGGGTTGTGACAAAAACTCACACTCAATCTTATCTTTAATAAATGTATTGTATAGTGAGTGTGTGGCAGGCTTACAATGATGGCATCAAAACAACATTTGAGAGTGTGCTGACCCTGGGGCTAGAGGGGGTACAGCTGGAGTGAGCTGACCCTGGGGCTAGAGGGGGTACAGCTGGAGGTTGAATGTTTGAAGGGGACTATTAGAAAACCCTGTTGTAGAACAACACATTACACTGGACCTATCTGGTACATGTGACAATAAAACAATTTTGTTCTTCACTGAAACTCTGTTTGGGTCTCAAATTTCACCCTATTCCCTATATAGTGCACCACTTTTGACCAGTACCCATAGAAAGTAGTGCACTATGCAGGGAATAGGGTGCCTAGAAAGGGAAATAGCCATGTAGAAACCTTATTGACCCATGGTGAGATGAAATGTAACCAATCATACTGATCATCTCTTCTTGGTGATGAAGGAAAAGACTTCGGGACTACTTTTATGGTGCATATCCATACAGGATTAACCCCAGTGTTTTACCCCGGTGTTTTACCCCGGTGTTTTACCCCGGTGTTTTACCCCGATGTTTTACCCCGATGTTTTACCCCGATGTTTTACCCCGGTGTTTTACCCCGGTGTTTTACCCCGGTGTTTTACCCCGGTGTTTTACCCCGATGTTTTACCCCGGTGTTTTACCCCGGTGTTTTACCCCTGTGTTTTACCCCAGTGTTTTACCCCGGTGTTTTACCCCAGTGTTTTACCCCGGTGTTTTACCCCGGTGTTTTACCCCGGTGTTTTACCCCGGTGTTTTACCCCAGTGTTTTACCCCAGTGTTTTACCCCGGTGTTTTACCCCAGTGTTTTACCCCAGTGTTTTACCCCAGTGTTTTACCCCGGTGTTTTACCCCAGTGTTTTACCCCGGTGTTTTACCCCAGTGTTTTACCCCGGTGTTTTACCCCAGTGTTTTACCCCGGTGTTTTACCCCGGTGTTTTACCCCAGTGTTTTACCCCAGTGTTTTACCCCAGTGTTTTCACCATAGTGTTTTAACCAAAAGGCTCAGACTTTTCTGTTTCCACCTACATGGGCCGGCACCCGTGTCTCACTGGGCCATGGCTCCAGCGGGCCTGCTCTCACTTGGTGGCCCGAAGCCAGGCCACTGGTACTTTTCAGCCTGCATTTACATAACAATGACTAACTGAACTTTAACACCTCAGTAAGCAACTGTTTTGATGATACAGAGGTTGTTTATTCTGCTCTTCACAAATCCTCACCGTCCGCCCTAGATATGGAAACAAAATGTCCCTAGTATAACATAAGGGTGTATCCACTAGTATAACATAAGGGTGTATAGACTAGTATAACATAAGGGTGTATAGACTAGTATAACATAAGGGTGTATAGACTAGTATAACATAATGGTGTATAGACTAGTACAACATAAGGGTGTATAGACTAGTATAACATAAGGGTGTATAGACTAGTATAACATAAGGGTGTATAGACTAGTATAACAGAAGGGTGTATAGACTAGTATAACAGAAGGGTGTATAGACTAGTTTAACATAAGGGTGTATAGACTAGTATAACATAAGGGTGTATACACTAGTATAACATAAGGGTGTATAGACCAGTATAACATAAGGGTGTATACACTAGTATAACATAAGGGTGTATAGACTAGTATAACATAAGGGTGTATAGACTAGTATAACATAAGGGTGTATAGACTAGTATAACATAAGGGTGTATAGACCAGTATAATATAAGGGTGTATAGACTAGTATAACATAAGGGTGTATAGACCAGTATAACATAAGGGTGTATACAATAGTATAACATAAGGGTGTATACACTAGTATAACATAAGGGTGTATCCACTAGTATAACATAAGGGTGTATAGACTAGTATAACATACGGGTGTATAGGCTAGTATAACATAAGGGTGTATAGACTAGTATAACATAAGGGTGTATCCACTAGTATAACATAAGGGTGTATAGACTAGTATAACATACGGGTGTATACACTAGTATAACATAAGGGTGTATAGACTAGTATAACATAAGGGTGTATCCACTAGTATAACATAAGGGTGTATAGACTAGTATAACATAAGGGTGTATAGACTAGTATAACATAAGGGTGTATAGACTAGTATAACATAAGGGTGTAAACCACTAGTATAACATAAGGGTGTATAGACTAGTATAACATAAGGGTGTATAGACTAGTATAACATAAGGGTGTATAGACTAGTATAACATAAGGATGTATAGACTAGTATAACATAAGGGTGTATAGACCAGTATAACATAAGGGTGTATAGACTAGTATAACATAAGGGTGTATAGACTAGTATAACATAAGGGTGTATACAATAGTATAACATAAGGGTGTATACACTAGTATAACATAAGGGTGTATCCACTAGTATAACATAAGGGTGTATAGACTAGTATAACATACGGGTGTATAGGCTAGTATAACATAAGGGTGTATAGACTAGTATAACATAAGGGTGTATCCACTAGTATAACATAAGGGTGTATAGACTAGTATAACATACGGGTGTATACACTAGTATAACATAAGGGTGTATAGACTAGTATAACATAAGGGTGTATCCACTAGTATAACATAAGGGTGTATAGACTAGTATAACATAAGGGTGTATAGACTAGTATAACATAAGGGTGTATAGACTAGTATAACATAAGGGTGTATAGACTAGTATAACATAAGGGTGTATCCACTAGTATAACATAAGGGTGTATAGACTAGTATAACATAAGGGTGTAAACCACTAGTATAACATAAGGGTGTATAGACTAGTATAACATAAGGGTGTATAGACTAGTATAACATACGGGTGTATAGGCTAGTATAACATAAGGGTGTATAGACTAGTATAACATAAGGGTGTATCCACTAGTATAACATAAGGGTGTATAGACTAGTATAACATAAGGGTGTATAGACTAGTATAACATAAGGGTGTATAGACTAGTATAACATAAGGGTGTAAACCACTAGTATAACATAAGGGTGTATAGACTAGTATAACATAAGGGTGTATAGACTAGTATAACATAAGGGTGTATAGACTAGTATAACATAAGGATGTATAGACTAGTATAACATAAGGGTGTATAGACCAGTATAACATAAGGGTGTATAGACTAGTATAACATAAGGGTGTATAGACTAGTATAACATAAGGGTGTATACAATAGTATAACATAAGGGTGTATACACTAGTATAACATAAGGGTGTATCCACTAGTATAACATAAGGGTGTATAGACTAGTATAACATACGGGTGTATAGGCTAGTATAACATAAGGGTGTATAGACTAGTATAACATAAGGGTGTATCCACTAGTATAACATAAGGGTGTATAGACTAGTATAACATACGGGTGTATACACTAGTATAACATAAGGGTGTATAGACTAGTATAACATAAGGGTGTATCCACTAGTATAACATAAGGGTGTATAGACTAGTATAACATAAGGGTGTATAGACTAGTATAACATACGGGTGTATAGGCTAGTATAACATAAGGGTGTATAGACTAGTATAACATAAGGGTGTATCCACTAGTATAACATAAGGGTGTATAGACTAGTATAACATAAGGGTGTATAGACTAGTATAACATTAGGGTGTATCAACAAGTATAACAAGCTAATCTAATTTTATTCGTCACGTGCCCCGAATACAACGGGTGTAGACTTAACCGTGAAATGCTTACAAGCCCTTCCTAACGATACAGAGTTAAATAATTATAATAGAAAGAAAAATAGTAACACAAGAGGATTAAAATACACAAGAATGGAGCTATATACAGGGAGTACCAGATCACTGTGGAGCTATATACAGGGAGTACCAGTACCAGATCAATGTGGAGCTATATACAGGGAGTACCAGATCAATGTGGAGCTATATACAGGAAGTACCAGTACCAGATCACTGTGGAGCTATATACAGGGAGTACCAGTACCAGATCAATGTGGAGCTATATACAGGGAGTACCAGATCAATGTGGAGCTATATACAGGGAGTACCAGATCAATGTGAAGCTATATACAGGGAGTACCAGTACCAGATCAATGTGGAGCTATATACAGGGAGTACCAGTACCAGATCAATGTGGAGCTATATACAGGAAGTACCAGTACCAGATCAATGTGGAGCTATATACAGGGAGTACCAGTACCAGATCAATGTGGAGCTATATACAGGAAGTACCAGTACCAGATCAATGTGGAGCTATATACAGGGAGTACCAGATCAATGTGAAGCTATATACAGGGAGTACCAGATCAATGTGGAGCTCTATACAGGAAGTACCAGATCAATGTGGAGCTATATACAGGGAGTACCAGATCAATGTGGAGCTCTATACAGGAAGTACCAGATCAATGTGGAGCTATATACAGGAAGTACCAGATCAATGTGAAGCTATATACAGGGAGTACCAGATCAATGTGGAGCTATATACAGGGAGTACCAGATCAATGTGGAGCTCTATACAGGAAGTACAAGATCAATGTGGAGCTCTATACAGGAAGTACCAGATCAATGTGGAGCTATATACAGGGAGTACCAGATCAATGTGGAGCTCTATACAGGAAGTACCAGATCAATGTGGAGCTATATACAGGGAGTACCAGATCAATGTGGAGCTCTATACAGGAAGTACCAGATCAATGTGGAGCTATATACAGGGAGTACCAGATCAATGTGAAGCTATATACAGGGAGTACCAGATCAATGTGGAGCTCTATACAGGAAGTACCAGATCAATGTGGAGCTCTATACAGGGAGTACCAGATCAATGTGGAGCTCTATACAGGAAGTACCAGATCAATGTGGAGCTATATACAGGAAGTACCAGATCAATGTGAAGCTATATACAGGGAGTACCAGATCAATGTGGAGCTATATACAGGGAGTACCAGATCAATGTGAAGCTATATACAGGGAGTACCAGATCAATGTGGAGCTCTATACAGGAAGTACCAGATCAATGTGGAGCTATATACAGGAAGTACCAGATCAATGTAGAGCTATATACAGGAAGTACCAGAACCAGATCAATGTGGAGCTATATACAGGAAGTACCAGATCAATGTAGAGCTATATACAAGAAGTACCAGATCAATGTGGAGCTATATACAGGAAGTACCAGATCAATGTAGAGCTATATACAGGAAGTACCAGAACCAGATCAATGTGGAGCTATATACAGGAAGTACCAGATCAATGTAGAGCTATATACAGGAAGTACCAGATCAATGTGGAGCTATATACAGGAAGTACCAGATCAATGTGGAGCTATATACAGGGAGTATTACTTTAGTGCCTTCTTGCAAACAGGATGCATGTTTTGGAATATTTTTTATTCTTTATTTTCACTCTATCAATTAGGTTAGTATTGTGGAGTCTCTACAATGTTGTTGATCCATCCTCAGTTTTCTCTTGTCACAGTCATTAAACTCTGTAACTGTTTTAAAGTCACCATTGGCCTCATGGTGAAATCCCTGATCGGTTTCCTTCCTCTCCGGCAACTGAGTTAGGAAGGAAGGCTGTATCTTTGTTGTCACGTCCTGACCATAGAGAGCCCTTATTTTCTATGGTAGAGTAGGTCAGGGCGTGACTGGGGGTTAGTCTAGTTTATTATTTCTATGTGGGGTTCTAGTTTTCTTTTTCTATGTTGATGATTTGGTATGATTCCCAATTAGAGGCAGCTGGTAATCGTTGTCTCTAATTGGGGATCATATTTAAGTAGCATTTTTTCCACCTGTGTTTTATGGGATATTGTTTTGATTAGTGCACGTAGCACCTCTGTCGTCACGGTTCGTTGTTTGTTTCTTTATTTATTTTGTTCTAAGTTTTCACTTTAATAAATTACGTGGAAACCATATCGAGCTGCAGTTTGGTCCGATAATTATTCCAGCGAACGTGACATTTGTAGTGACTGGGTATATTGATACACCATCCAAAGTGTAATTAATAACTTCACCAAGTTAAAAGGGATATTCAATGTCTGCTTGGTTTTTTACCCATCTACCAATTGGTGCCCTTTGCGAGGCATTGGCAAAGACCTGCCTGGTCTTTGTGGTTGAATCTGTGTTTGAAATTCAAACCTCAACTGAGGGACCTTACAGATAATTGTATGTGTGGGGGTACAGAGATGAGGTAGTCATTCAAAAATCATGTTAACCCTCCTGCTGTGGTCCGGTCGAATTGGACCGATTTACAAGTTTTCTCTCTAAAACATTTAGTTCATTTAATCTGACTGTCATACGTTTCCATGACTTTGTCCACACAGGGCATCTGAACACACAAAATACATTTTGATGATTTTCATTACATTTTAGGTGTTTTATTTAACTTTTTTACGCCTGTGGTGTTCCCGGGTCAAAAATGACCGGTCATTAGAAATGAATGGGTGAGACTACAATTAGTGTATAAAATTGAGTTCAGGCACATGCCCATTCATCAGATGGACACACTTCCTCTCCCAGACCCCCAGATGCATGTGTGTTTGAGCACACACACAAACGCACACATACCTCACTCCCCTTCTTGGCTTCCATGGCAACCCCCACGGGAACCTTTCCCCAATAGAATCTTTCCCCCACGGGAACCACACCTGTTGGAATTCTCACAAACATTCGCAACATTGTTTCAATAATATATAGAACTTTTCTCACAGCTCTGGTATATAAAGCTTTTTTGAGGCCTTGCTCACAATTAATTCTGTGGCAGCACAATCACCAAAGGATATACTCTTTGTGAGGCTCTTCATCATATCTTTGATCGTGACACTGGTGAGGAGGAGAGAGGCCAGGAAACTGACAGTGAAGAGGCATTAGAGGAGGTACTTGTTAAACTTTGACAAATAGCACAATATGTTTCATCTGAGTATTTGTTATAGTCCAAATAATCTATACATTATGCTTTTTTTACTCAAAAACGAGTTGTATGAGCTCAGGTCAATGAGGCCTACAGGCCAAAAATAGCAAATAGAAGTTCAAAACGTGTAATGTTCACAAGAACTTAAGTTGATATAAAGGTCTAACACAACGTTAGGTGATAATATATGTATTATTATGGATTTATTATCAGCTATAATGGGGCGGCCATTTTGGACCGGGAACACAGAAAAAATGTACATGAACCGAACACAACAGGAGGGTTAAACACTATTATTGCCCACAGAGTGAGCATTATGTGAATTGTTGAGCACATTTTTACTCCTGAACTTATTTAGGCTTTTCCCTAACAAGACATTACAGCTTTAAAAAATAATATGAATTTGTAAAATGTCTTACAAACATAATTTGACTTTGACATTATGGGGAATTGTGTGTAGGTCAGTGGGAAAAAACAAACAACATTTTATACATTTTAAATTCAGACTGTAACAACAACAAAAAAAATGGGGAAAAAGTCCACGAGTGTGAATACTTCCTGAAACCTTTATGAAGGGTTCTACCGAGAATCCTTTTATCTTTGAAGGTTTCTTCTTTAGAACCATCTATAAACGGTTCCAACAGCCTTAAAATGTCATTCTTTATGACAATAATTCCATATAGGCCTTTATTTAAGGGCCTAGTAATACCCAAACACAGTGGTGTTAAGAATCTGCTGATTTACAGGCCCCATTAGGCCTGCAAGTCATATTATGATGGCTTGCAAAGTGATGTGTAATTCCTACTGGAATCCAGCCAGAGTGAGAATATCTAACAACTGGAGCTTTAAGTCATCTGTAACCTGCATTCAGAATGACTGTCAGGGTAGGATAGATTTAGTAAAGAGACTACCTAAATCATCTGTAACCTGCATTCAGAATGACTGTCAGGGTAGGATAGATTTAGTAAAGACACTACCCAAGTCATCTGTAACCTGCATTCAGAATGACTGTCAGGGTAGGATAGATTTAGTAAAGAGACTACCTAAATCATCTCAACTGGAACAACCATTTTAGTAACGGGTGCCAGAACTCCAACTACTAACAGATTGGATTATTTTAGAAAAATATATGTTATTTATCTCTTGTGAAGCATAAGATTAATCAACCAATCTACATTTTTTCTTTTCAAATTTAACTAGGTAAATCAGTTAAGAATATATTTTGTTTTACAATGATGGCCTACCGGGGAACAGTTGGTTAACTTGCCTTGGTTAGGGGCAGGACGACAGATTTTTACCTTGTCAGCCCGGGGATTCAATCACAGCAAACTTTCGGTTACTAGTCCAACGCTCTAACCACTAGACTACCTGCCTCTAACCACTAGACTACCTGCTGGTTACTAGTCCAACGCTCTAACCACTAGACTACCTGCCTCTAACCACTAGACTACCTGCCTCTAACCACTAGACTACCTGCTGGTTACTAGTCCAACGCTCTAACCACTAGACTACCTGCCTCTAACCACTAGACTACCTGCCTCTAACCACTAGGCTACCTGCCTCTAACCACTAGGCTACCCGCCTCTAACCACTAGGCTACCTGCCTCTAACCACTAGGCTACCTGCCTCTAACCACTAGACTACCTGCCTCTAACCACTAGGCTACCTGCCTCCTCTAACCACTAGGCTACCTGCCCCCTCTAACCACTAGGCTACCTGCCTCCTCTAACCACTAGGCTAACTGCCTCTAACCACTAGGCTACCTGCCTCTAACCACTAGACTACCTGCCTCTAACCACTAGACTACCTGCTGGTTACTAGTCCAATGCTCTAACCACTAGACTACCTGCCTCTAACCACTAGGCTACCTGCCTCTAACCACTAGACTACCTGCCTCTAACCATTAGGCTACCTGCCTCTAACCACTAGACTACCTGCCTCTAACCATTAGGCTACCTGCCTCTAACCACTAGACTACCTGCCTCTAACCATTAGGCTACCTGCCTCTAACCACTAGACTACCTGCCTCCTCTAACCACTAGACTACCTGCCTTTAACCACTAGACTACCTGCCTCTAACCACTAGACTACCTGCCTCTAACCACTAGACTACCTGCCTCCTCTAACCACTAGGCTACCTGCCACCTCTAACCACTAGACTACCTGCCTCCTCTAACCACTAGACTACCTGCCTCCTCTAACCACTAGACTACCTGCCTCCTCTAACCACTAGACTACCTGCCTCCTCTAACCACTAGACCACCTGCCTCCTCTAACCACTAGACTACCTGCCTCCTCTAACCACTAGACTACCTGCCTCCTCTAACCACTAGACTACCTGCCTCTAACCACTAGACTACCTGCCTCCTCTAACCACTAGACTACCTGCCTCCTCTAACCACTAGACTACCTGCCTCCTCTAACCACTAGACTACCTGCCTCTAACCACTAGACTACCTGCCTCTAACCACTAAACTACCTGCCTCCTCTAACCACTAGGCTACCTGCCACCTCTAACCACTAGACTACCTGCCTCTAACCACTAAACTACCTGCCTCCTCTAACCACTAGGCTACCTGCCACCTCTAACCACTAGGCTACCTGCCACCTCTAACCACTAGACTACCTGCCTCTAACCACTAGACTACCTGCCTCCTCTAACCACTAGGCTACCTGCCTCTAACCACTAAACTACCTGCCTCCTCTAACCACTAGACTACCTGCCTCTAACCACTAGACTACCTGCCTCCTCTAACCACTAGACTACCTGCCTCTAACCACTAGACCACCTGCCTCCTCTAACCACTAGGCCACCTGCCTCCTCTAACCACTAGACTACCTGCCTCCTCTAACCACTAGACTACCTGCCTTTAACCACTAAACTACCTGCCTCTAACCACTAGACTACCTGCCTCCTCTAACCACTAGACTACCTGCCTCCTCTAACCACTAGACTACCTGCCTCCTCTAACCACTAGACTACCTGCCTTTAACCACTAGACTACCTGCCTTTAACCACTAAACTACCTGCCTCTAACCACTAGACTACCTGCCTCCTCTAACCACTAGACTACCTGCCTCCTCTAACCACTAGACTACCTGCCTCCTCTAACCACTAGACCACCTGCCTCCTCTAACCACTAGACTACCTGCCTCCTCTAACCACTAGACCACCTGCCTCCTCTAACCACTAGACTACCTGCCTCCTCTAACCATTAGACTACCTGCCTCCTCTAACCACTAGACCACCTGCCTCCTCTAACCACTAGACTACCTGCCTCCTCTAACCACTAGACTACCTGCCTCTAACCACTAGACTACCTGCCTCCTCTAACCACTAGGCTACCTGCCTCTAACCACTAGACTACCTGCCTCTAACCACTAGACTACCTGCCTCTAACCACTAGACTACCTGCCTCCTCTAACCACTAGACCACCTGCCTCCTCTAACCACTAGACCACCTGCCTCCTCTAACCACTAGACTACCTGCCTCTAACCACTAGGCTACCTGCCTCCTCTAACCACTAGGCTACCTGCCTCTAACCACTAGACTACCTGCCTCCTCTAATCACTAGGCTACCTGCCTTTAACCACTAAACTACCTGCCTCTAACCACTAGGCTACCTGCCTCCTCTAACCACTAAACTACCTGCCTCCTCTAACCACTAGACTACCTGCCTCTAACCACTAGACTACCTGCCTCCTCTAACCACTAGACTACCTGCCTCCTCTAACCACTAGACTACCTGCCTTTAACCACTAGACTACCTGCCTCTAACCACTAGACTACCTGCCTCTAACCACTAGACTACCTGCCTCTAACCACTAGACTACCTGCCTCTAACCACTAGACTACCTGCCTCTAACCACTAGACTACCTGCCTCTAACCACTAGACTACCTGCCTCCTCTAACCACTAGACTACCTGCCTCCTCTAACCACTAGACTACCTGCCTCTAACCACTAGACTACCTGCCTCTAACCACTAGACTACCTGCCTCTAACCACTAGACTACCTGCCTCCTCTAACCACTAGGCTACCTGCCTTTAACCACTAAACTACCTGCCTCTAACCACTAGGCTACCTGCCTCCTCTAACCACTAAACTACCTGCCTCCTCTAACCACTAGACTACCTGCCTCCTCTAACCACTAGACTACCTGCCTCTAACCACTAGACTACCTGCCTCCTCTAACCACTAGACTACCTGCCTCCTCTAACCACTAGACTACCTGCCTCCTCTAACCACTAGACCACCTGCCTCCTCTAACCACTAGACTACCTGCCTCCTCTAACCACTAGACTACCTGCCTCCTCTAACCACTAGACTACCTGCCTCTAACCACTAGACTACCTGCCTCCTCTAACCACTAGACTACCTGCCTCCTCTAACCACTAGACTACCTGCCTCCTCTAACCACTAGACTACCTGCCTCTAACCACTAGACTACCTGCCTCTAACCACTAAACTACCTGCCTCCTCTAACCACTAGGCTACCTGCCACCTCTAACCACTAGACTACCTGCCTCTAACCACTAAACTACCTGCCTCCTCTAACCACTAGGCTACCTGCCACCTCTAACCACTAGACTACCTGCCTCTAACCACTAGACTACCTGCCTCCTCTAACCACTAGGCTACCTGCCTCTAACCACTAAACTACCTGCCTCCTCTAACCACTAGACTACCTGCCTCTAACCACTAGACTACCTGCCTCCTCTAACCACTAGACTACCTGCCTCTAACCACTAGACCACCTGCCTCCTCTAACCACTAGGCCACCTGCCTCCTCTAACCACTAGACTACCTGCCTCCTCTAACCACTAGACTACCTGCCTTTAACCACTAAACTACCTGCCTCTAACCACTAGACTACCTGCCTCCTCTAACCACTAGACTACCTGCCTCCTCTAACCACTAGACTACCTGCCTCCTCTAACCACTAGACTACCTGCCTTTAACCACTAGACTACCTGCCTTTAACCACTAAACTACCTGCCTCTAACCACTAGACTACCTGCCTCCTCTAACCACTAGACTACCTGCCTCCTCTAACCACTAGACTACCTGCCTCCTCTAACCACTAGACCACCTGCCTCCTCTAACCACTAGACTACCTGCCTCCTCTAACCACTAGACCACCTGCCTCCTCTAACCACTAGACTACCTGCCTCCTCTAACCACTAGACTACCTGCCTCCTCTAACCACTAGACCACCTGCCTCCTCTAACCACTAGACTACCTGCCTCCTCTAACCACTAGACTACCTGCCTCTAACCACTAGACTACCTGCCTCCTCTAACCACTAGGCTACCTGCCTCTAACCACTAGACTACCTGCCTCTAACCACTAGACTACCTGCCTCTAACCACTAGACTACCTGCCTCCTCTAACCACTAGACCACCTGCCTCCTCTAACCACTAGACCACCTGCCTCCTCTAACCACTAGACTACCTGCCTCTAACCACTAGGCTACCTGCCTCCTCTAACCACTAGGCTACCTGCCTCTAACCACTAGACTACCTGCCTCCTCTAATCACTAGGCTACCTGCCTTTAACCACTAAACTACCTGCCTCTAACCACTAGGCTACCTGCCTCCTCTAACCACTAAACTACCTGCCTCCTCTAACCACTAGACTACCTGCCTCTAACCACTAGACTACCTGCCTCCTCTAACCACTAGACTACCTGCCTCCTCTAACCACTAGACTACCTGCCTTTAACCACTAGACTACCTGCCTCTAACCACTAGACTACCTGCCTCTAACCACTAGACTACCTGCCTCTAACCACTAGACTACCTGCCTCCTCTAACCACTAGACTACCTGCCTCCTCTAACCACTAGACTACCTGCCTCTAACCACTAGACTACCTGCCTCTAACCACTAGACTACCTGCCTCTAACCACTAGACTACCTGCCTCCTCTAACCACTAGGCTACCTGCCTTTAACCACTAAACTACCTGCCTCTAACCACTAGGCTACCTGCCTCCTCTAACCACTAAACTACCTGCCTCCTCTAACCACTAGACTACCTGCCTCCTCTAACCACTAGACTACCTGCCTCTAACCACTAGACTACCTGCCTCCTCTAACCACTAGACTACCTGCCTCCTCTAACCACTAGACTACCTGCCTCCTCTAACCACTAGACCACCTGCCTCTAACCACTAAACTACCTGCCTCTAACCACTAGACTACCTGCCTCCTCTAACCACTAGACTACCTGCCGCCCCGAGTATCAAAAACACAGACATTGAAACAAAACCATTCTGAACAGTCAACCTGCAATAGAGTTGAGAAATGTGATAATGATGATGTGTGATGTCATAATGATGATGTGTGATGTCATAATGATGATGTGTGATGTCATAATGATGATGTGTGATGTCATAATGATGATGTGTGATGTCATAATGATGATGTGGTTAGAGTGTTTTTACTCTTAACAAACTAAAAATGACACAATCACACTCAACTCTGGTTGTTAAACACCAAGACAGGGATTATTTGACACCGCTGGGTGTTAAACTTAATTTAACTTCTGAATCAACACTATAAATGTTTACACTGGAAAATGTCAATACATTTTTCCCCCCTAAAAGTGTAGAAGCTGTTGGTTCGAGAACCGATGCTCCGGTCCCGTTTGCCAAATGGTAACACAATAAACAGGTGCTGATGTGTGTCATGACCAACCTTTCAAAGCACTTCATAATTAATTACAGATGTAAGAGCTACAGGGTAATAGTCATTTAGGCAGGTTACCTTGGGAACAGGGACAATGGTGGTCACCTTGAAACATGCAGGGATTACAACCTGGGAGAGATTGACACTGGTGTTACAGTTGAAAGCAGCACTAGAGTATATTGTTATTGCGGTAAAGGTTTTTACCCTCCACGGTTAATACTATATGTAAGCCTACAGGTTAGATAATTCCATGCAGTGATTATAAGTGAATGAAATGCCCAGGTGCTCTCACAGGTGAAGGGCATTGACTGCATCTCAAATGGCATCTTATTTTACCTTTATAGTGCACTACTTTTGACCAGGTCCCATAGGGTAGTGCACTTTAGAGGGAATAGGGTGTCATTTGGAACGTAGATGTACTGTATGATGCATGTCAGGGAGAGCATCCATAAACAAATCATCTGTGTGGCCATTCATCTCCATTCACAAAGCAGGAAGACGTGTTCTGCAATACATCTCAAGCCAGAACACACACACATATCACAAACCACAATCACCATCCCAGTCAGAGAGAGCTCTGCTCTTCCCAAGATGAGGTTTAGTAGCAACAGCCGAAGAACCGTGAGAGAGAAAGAGAGACAGACAGACAGACAGAGACAGACAGAGAGACAGACAGAGAGACAGACATAGAGACAGACATAGAGACAGACAGACAGACAGACAGAGAGAGAGAGACAGACAGACAGACAGACAGACAGACAGACAGACAGACAGACAGACAGACAGACAGACAGACAGACAGACAGACAGACAGACAGACAGACAGACAGACAGACAGACAGACAGACAGACAGACAGACAGACAGACAGACACAGATAGAGACAGACAGACATCTCTGTATTAAACAGATTAGTGTAGGTTGTTTAAAGGGGTTTATGGAGAAGATTGACCATTATTCCCAGCAGCCTCAGTATAGAGCCATGGACGCCACGCAGTCAGAGTGTGTGTGTGTGTGTGCGTGCGTGCGTGCGTGCGTGCGTGCGTGCGTGCGTGCGTGCGTGCGTGCGTGCGTGCGTGCGTGCGTGCGTGCGTGCGTGCGTGCGTGCGTGCGTGCGTGTGTGTTCTCACCAAAGCCAACAAGCAGCCATATTAATTGCAGTAGCACCATATGTGGTGGATTAGTAGTTAGCGTGGTGGGTCAGGAAGAAAATGACAAAGATTAGGTGTCCTCAGACAGCGATAGATGATTCAGAGAGATTAACAATATAAAGGACAGATTACGACACAGTGAAGGGGGCAGAGGGAGGAGGGGGTACTGCCCTGCCCTACAATCAGACAGTAAAGTTATACAACAGTTAAGTTTCATTTTTTATTTTATTTAACGAGGCAATTCAGTTAAGAACAAATTCATATTTACACTGACGGCCTACCACGGCCAAACCCTCCCCTAACCCAGACAACGCTGGGCCAATTGTGCATCGCACTATGAGACTCCCGATCATGGCCGGTTGTGATACAGAACCAGGGTCTGTAGTGACGCCTCTAGCACTGAGATGCAGTGCCTTTAGACCGCTGTGATACAGCCTGGAATCGAACCAGGGTCTGTAGTACCTTAGACCGCTGTGATACAGCCTGGAATGGAACCAGGGTCTGTAGTGACGCCTCTAGCACTGAGATGCAGTGCCTTAGGCCGCTGTGATACAGCCGGGAATGGAACCAGGGTCTGTAGTGACGCCTCTAGCACTGAGATGCAGTGCCTTAGACCGCTGTGATACAGCCTGGAATGGAACCAGGGTCTGTAGTGACGCCTCTAGCACTGAGATGCAGTGCCTTAGACCGCTGTGATACAGCCTGGAATGGAACCAGGGTCTGTAGTGACGCCTCTAGCACTGAGATGCAGTGCCTTAGGCCGCTGTGATACAGCCGGGAATGGAACCAGGGTCTGTAGTGACGCCTCTAGCACTGAGATGCAGTGCCTTAGACCGCTGTGATACAGCCTGGAATGGAACCAGGGTCTGTAGTGCCTTAGACCGCTGTGATACAGCCTGGAATGGAACCAGGGTCTGTAGTGCCTTAGACCGCTGTGATACAGCCTGGAATGGAACCAGGGTCTGTAGTGCCTTAGACCGCTGTGATACAGCCTGGAATGGAACCAGGGTCTGTAGTACCTTAGACCGCTGTGATACAGCCTGGAATGGAACCAGGGACTGTAGTGACGCCTCTAGCACTGAGATGCAGTGCCTTAGACCGCTGTGATACAGCCTGGAATGGAACCAGGGTCTGTAGTGACGCCTCTAGCACTGAGATGCAGTGCCTTAGACCGCTGTGATACAGCCTGTAATGGAACCAGGGACTGTAGTGACGCCTCTAGCACTGAGATGCAGTGCCTTAGACCGCTGTGATACAGCCTGAAATGGAACCAGGGACTGTAGTGACGCCTCTAGCACTGAGATGCAGTGCCTTAGACCGCTGTGATACAGCCTGGAATGGAACCAGGGACTGTAGTACCTTAGACCGCTGTGATACAGCCTGGAATGGAACCAGGGTCTGTAGTGACGCCTCTAGCACTGAGATGCAGTGCCTTAGACCGCTGTGATACAGCCTGGAATGGAACCAGGGGCTGGAGTACCTTAGACCGCTGTGATACAGCCTGAAATGGAACCAGGGTCTGTAGTACCTTAGACCGCTGTGATACAGCCTGGAATGGAACCAGGGTCTGTAGTACCTTAGACCGCTGTGATACAGCCTGGAATGGAACCAGGGTCTGTAGTGACGCCTCTAGCACTGAGATGCAGTGCCTTAGGCCGCTGTGATACAGCCTGGAATGGAACCAGGGTCTGTAGTGACGCCTCTAGCACTGAGATGCAGTGCCTTAGACCGCTGTGATACAGCCTGGAATGGAACCAGGGTCTGTAGTGACGCCTCTAGCACTGAGATGCAGTGCCTTAGACCGCTGTGATACAGCCTGGAATGGAACCAGGGTCTGTAGTACCTTAGACCGCCGCGTCACTCTGGAGGCCTTCATTACAAGACTGTAAGGAAGGAGCCAAGTGGACTAACTAGAAAATGGCTGTTACTGCAGTAGATAGAGAATGAGTGCTTCCCCAATGGAACCCTATAGTCTATACTCTAGACCCTATACCCTAAACTCTATACCCTAAACCATAAACCCTATACCATAAACCCTATACCATAAACGCTAAACCCTAAACCCTAAACTCTATACCTTCCTACTATTGAGTTGCACCCCCCCATCCCCCCTTTTTGCCCTCAGAACAGTGCTTCCCACAGTTGTGTCAAGTTGGCTGGATGTCCTTTGGGTGGTAGACCATTCTTGATACACACAGGAAACTGAAAAACCCAGCAGCGTTGCAGTTCTTGACACTCAACCCGGTCCGCCTGGCACCTACTACCCTACCCCGTTCAAAGGCACTTACATATTTTGTCTTGTTCATTCACCCTCTGAATGGCACACATACACAATCCATGTCTCAATTGTCTCAAGGTTTAAAAATCCTTCTTTAACCCGTCTCCTCCCCTTCATCTACACTGACTGAAGTGGATTTAATCGGTGACATCAATAAGGGATCATAGCTTTCACCTGGATTCACCTGGTCAGTCTATGTCCTGGGAAGAGTTCTAATGTTTTGTCCACTCTGTGTAGAGTTTCATTTGGGACTCAACCTTGTCCTGCAGATCTGCAATCCTCCAAATCTCCCAGACCATGTGGGGATATGATGGGAAATGAAGAAACATGAATATTGATCTCCGCATGTGCAACTGTGGTGGGGTAGTGTATTGTAGGGTAATGTAGTGTAGGGTACTGTAGGGTAGTGTAGGGTTGGGTAGTGTATTGTAGGGTATTGTAGGGTACTGTAGGGTACTGTAGGGTAGTGTAGGGTTGGGTAGTGTAGTGTAGGGTACTGTAGGGTAGTGTAGGGTAGGGTAGGGTACTGTAGAGTAGTGTAGGGTTGGGTAGTGTAGTGTAGGGTAGGGTAGTGTAGGGTACTGTAGGGTAGGGTTGGGTAGTGTAGTGTAGGGTACTGTAGGGTAGTGTAGGGTAGGGTAGTGTAGGGTACTGTAGGGTAGTGTAGGGTAGTGTAGTGTAGGGTAGGGTAGGGTGGTGTAGGGTAGGGTAGGGTACTGTAGGGTAGTGTAGGGTAGGGTAGTGTAGGGTAGTGTAGGGTTTGGTAGTGTAGTGTAGGGTACTGTAGGGTAGTGTAGTGTAGTGTAGTGTAGGGTACTGTAGGGTAGTGTAGGGCAGGGTAGGGTAGTGTAGGGTAGGGTCATGTAGTGTAGGGTAGGGTAGGGTAGGGTACTGTAGAGTAGTGTAGGGTTGGGTAGTGTAGGGTAGGGTAGGGTAGTGTAGGGTAGTGTAGGGTAGGGTAGTGTAGGGTACTGTAGGGTAGGGTTGGGTAGTGTAGTGTAGGGTACTGTAGGGTAGTGTAGGGTAGGGTAGTGTAGGGTAGGGTAGGGTGGTGTAGGGTAGTGTAGTGTAGGGTACTGTAGGGTAGTGTAGGGTAGGGTAGTGTAGGGTAGGGTAGGGTACTGTAGAGTAGTGTAGGGTTGGGTAGTGTAGGGTAGGGTAGTGTAGGGTAGGGTAGGGTAGTGTAGGGTAGGGTAGGGTGGTGTAAGGTAGGGTAGTATAGGGTAGGGTAGGGTACTGTAGGGTAGGGTAGTGTAGGGTAGTGTAGGGTAGGGTAGGGTAGTGTGGGGTAGGGTAGGGTAGGGTAGGGTACTGTAGTGTAGGGTAGGGTAGTGTAGGGTAGTGTAGGGTTTGGTAGTGTAGTGTAGGGTACTGTAGGGTAGTGTAGTGTAGTGTAGTGTAGGGTACTGTAGGGTAGTGTGGGGTAGGGTAGGGTAGTGTAGGGTAGGGTCATGTAGTGTAGGGTAGGGTAGGGTAGGGTACTGTAGAGTAGTGTAGGGTTGGGTAGTGTAGGGTAGGGCAGGGTAGTGTAGGGTAGTGTAGGGTAGGGTAGTGTAGGGTACTGTAGGGTAGGGTTGGGTAGTGTAGTGTAGGGTACTGTAGGGTAGTGTAGGGTAGGGTAGTGTAGGGTAGGGTAGGGTGGTGTAGGGTAGTGTAGGGTAGTGTAGGGTTGGGTAGGGTACTGTAGAGTAGTGTAGGGTTGGGTAGTGTAGGGTAGGGTAGTGTAGGGTAGGGTAGGGTACTGTAGGGTAGTGTAGGGTAGTGTAAGGTAGGGTAGTATAGGGTAGGGTAGGGTAGTGTAGGGTAGGGTAGTGTAGGGTAGTGTAGGGTAGGGTAGGGTAGGGTAGGGTAGGGTAGGGCACTGTAGGGTAGTGTAGGGTAGGGTAGTGTAGGGTAGTGTAGGGTTTGGTAGTGTAGTGTAGGGTACTGTAGGGTAGTGTAGTGTAGTGTAGTGTAGGGTACTGTAGGGTAGTGTGGGGTAGGGTAGGGTAGTGTAGGGTAGGGTCATGTAGTGTAGGGTAGGGTAGGGTAGGGTAGGGTACTGTAGAGTAGTGTAGGGTTGGGTAGTGTAGGGTAGGGTAGGGTAGTGTAGGGTAGTGTAGGGTAGGGTAGTGTAGGGTACTGTAGGGTAGGGTTGGGTAGTGTAGTGTAGGGTACTGTAGGGTAGTGTAGGGTAGGGTTGGGTAGGGTAGTGTATTGTAGGGTAGTGTAGGGTAGTGTAGGGTTGGGTAGGGTAGTATAGTGTAGTGTAGGGTAGGGTTGGGTAGGGTAGGGTAGTGTAGTGTAGGGTACTGTAGGGTAGTGTAGGGTAGGGTAGTGTAGGGTAGGGTAGGGTACTGTAGAGTAGTGTAGGGTTGGGTAGTGTAGGGTAGGGTAGGGTAGTGTAGGGTAGGGTAGGGTACTGTAGGGTAGTGTAGGGTAGTGTAAGGTAGGGTAGTATAGGGTAGGGTAGGGTACTGTAGGGTAGGGTAGTGTAGGGTAGTGTAGGGTAGGGTAGGGTAGGGTAGTGTAGGGTAGGGTAGGGTAGTGTAGGGTAGTGTAGGGTTTGGTAGTGTAGTGTAGGGTACTGTAGGGTAGTGTAGTGTAGTGTAGTGTAGGGTACTGTAGGGTAGTGTGGGGTAGGGTAGGGTAGTGTAGGGTAGGGTCATGTAGTGTAGGGTAGGGTAGGGTAGGGTACTGTAGAGTAGTGTAGGGTTGGGTAGTGTAGGGTAGGGTAGGGTAGTGTAGGGTAGTGTAGGGTAGGGTAGTGTAGGGTACTGTAGGGTAGTGTTGGGTAGTGTAGTGTAGGGTACTGTAGGGTAGTGTAGGGTAGGGTAGTGTAGGGTAGGGTAGGGTGGTGTAGGGTAATGTAGGGTAGTGTAGGGTTGGGTAGGGTACTGTAGAGTAGGGTAGGGTTGGGTAGT
Source organism: Salvelinus namaycush (assembly GCF_016432855.1). Classification (NCBI taxonomy): domain Eukaryota; kingdom Metazoa; phylum Chordata; class Actinopteri; order Salmoniformes; family Salmonidae; genus Salvelinus; species Salvelinus namaycush. The sequence goes on from NC_052329.1 coordinate 1,370,069, forward strand.
GTAGGGTAGGGTAGTGTAGGGTAGGGTTGGGTAGGGTAGTGTATTGTAGGGTAGTGTAGGGTAGGGTAGTGTATTGTAGGGTAGTGTAGGGTAGTGTAGGGTAGGGTTGGGTAGGGTAGGGTAGTGTAGTGTAGTGTAGGGTAGGGTTGGGTAGGGTAGTGTATTGTAGGGTAGTGTAGGGTAGTGTAGGGTAGGGTTGGGTAGGGTAGTGTAGTGTAGTGTAGGGTAGGGTTGGGTAAGGTAGTGTATTGTAGGGTAGTGTAGGGTAGTGTAGGGTTGGGTAGGGTAGTGTAGTGTAGTGTAGGGTAGGGTTGGGTAGGGTAGTGTATTGTAGGGTAGTGTAGTGTAGGGTAGGGTTGGGTAGGATAGTGTATTGTAGGGTAGTGTAGGGTAGTGTAGGGTTGGGTAGGGTAGTGTAGTGTAGTGTAGGGTAGGGTTGGGTTGGGTAGGGTAGTGTATTGTAGGGTAGTGTAGTGTAGGGTAGGGTTGGGTAGGGTAGTGTATTGTAGGGTAGTGTAGGGTAGGGTAGTGTATTGTAGGGTAGTGTAGTGTAGGGTAGGGTAGTGTAGTGTAGGGTAGGGTTGGGTAGTGTAGGGTAGGGTAGGGTTGGGTAGGGTTGGGTAGTGTAGGGTAGGGTAGTGTATTGTAGGGTAGTGTAGGGTAGGGTAGGGTAGGGTAGTGTAGTGTAGGGTAGGGTAGTGTAGAGTAGTGTAGTGTAGTGTAGGGTAGGGTAGTGTAGGGTAGGGTAGGGTGGTTTAGGGTAGGGTAGTATAGGGTAGGGTAGGGTACTGTAGGGTAGTGTAGTGTAGTGTAGGGTAGGGTACTGTAGGGTAGTGTAGGGTAGGGTAGGGTAGTGTAGGGTAGGGTAGGGTAGGGTAGGGTAGTGTAGGGTAGGGTAGGGTACTGTAGGGTAGTGTAGGGTAGTGTAGGGTGGTTTAGGGTAGTGTAGTGTAGTGTAGTGTAGTGTAGTGTAGGGTAGTGTAGGGTAGGGTAGCATAGGGTAGGGTAGGGTACTGTAGTGTAGGGTAGGGTAGGGTACTGTAGTGTAGGGTAGGGTAGGGTACTGTAGGGTAGGGTAGTGTACTGTACTGTAGGGTAGGGTAGGGTACTGTAGGGTAGTGTAGGGTAGGGTAGGGTATGGTAGGGTAGGGTAGTGTAGGGTAGGGTAGTGTAGTGTAGTGTAGGGTACTGTAGGGTAGTGTAGGGTAGGGTAGGGTAGGGTAGTGTAGGGTAGTGTAGGGTAGGGTAGTGTAGGGTAGGGTAGGGTACTGTAGGGTAGTGTAGGGTAGGGTAGGGTAGTGTAGGGTAGGGTAGGGTAGTGTAGGGTAGTGTAGGGTAGGGTAGGGTAGTGTAGGGTAGGGTAGGGTACTGTAGGGTAGTGTAGTGTAGGGTACTGTAGGGTAGTGTAGTGTAGTGTAGGATAGGGTACTGTAGGGTAGGGTAGAGTAGGGTACTGAAGTGGTCAAAAGTAGTGCACTATATAGGGAAGAGGGTGCCATTTGGGACACATTCTAGAACAAGGGAAATCGGGACTGATCGAGAACCCTACTGATCATATATAACAGAGTCTAGATTATTATATATAAAACATCAGAATAAATAGTGAATACTTCCTGGGCCCTATAGTCAGGTGACTCTATCGGCCCGTCCCAAATGGCACCACATTCCCTATATAATGCACTACTTCTGACTAGGGCCCATGGGCTCTGGTGAAAAGTAGTGCCCTACAGAGATCTTATATTGAGCAAGGTTTGCTACAGCAGGAAAATAATCCTGCAGCAACAGGACATGTGAATGAATGTAAGTTACAAGCTTCAGAAGGCTTTTTAAAACCTCAAATACACTACACATTTTACATGTCTTGCCTTGCAGGAAAGTTATCCTGTAACAAGGTGATCAAATGAAGACCCTACATCTGTATATAGGGAATATGGTACAATTATCAATAAACCATCCCTTTTAGTTAATACCTACGATCACACTCTCCCGATGATTAATTTGACAGTCCTTTTAAACCCATAGTGTTTCTATTATAGAGATAATGTATTATATTTCATGATGTGGATTCTGGTCTATCTGAGCTTCAAGAAAAGGACTGGTGGTCTCTCTATCCTACTCTATGGTCTCTATCCTACTCTATGGTCTCTATCCTACTCTATGGTCTCTATCCTACTCTATGGTCTCTATCCTACTCTATATCCTCTATATCCACCCAGCATCACTTTCAGATAAAACCTCATTACACTCACGACTGGTTCACTCACAGCCATTTAAATCCAGGGTGTGGCTACTGTCTATTCCATCCCATCTTTACTCTATTGAATAACTTAAAAATGAGGATTACACTAGAGGGAAAGTACTATGGCCTGTGACGAACGGTTGACTGAACTGTGTGTATAGATAAAAAAAAATGTAACTAAATGCAATTCTCATTTCGGAGCTCTACCGTGCGATCATTTTAATCGCATATGAGCCTAAATATTTTTAGCTGGAATATTAATTTAGGTGCACCAGTGCGCATAGAAACATTAAGGATTCTAGTTTTAAAACTCAAATACTTTTTTTTATTGTGCTCCTAAATGTCATTGTGTGCGCCTACATTTTTCAACTTAGGCGCACACGTGCTCCAAGTAAAACCTGCCAGTGTAGAGCCCTGCTATATTCTGTTCCCAGGCCCACGTGCACAGGAATATACTATATGATTGGAACTAATGATTTAATAGTGCAGTCGTAAGATCAAAGTTAAATTTTTGCAAATACAAACACATATTTGCACCTTGATGGCACAGTCATTGAGCTCAAGGTGATTGTCATATATCAAGCAATCCAGACAATTGTATAGGACCAGGTATAAAACCCAGTTGACTGAATAAATTATGAATCGAAAATTCCGATGCTATAATCAACCTTACCGATTCTAAGGACTTGCTGCCAACTCAGCCAAAACTCTGCCATCAAGGAAAGCAGCGGAAACAACAGTCCCTTCCTTGTCGCCATGGTACTCGCTCCAAAATAAAAATGAACATTGATGTCTGTTTTTCTTTCTGCTTTTAATTCATGCTGATATCTTGCCAGTTCTCGTATCCGTATCGAACATAAATCGACATCCGACCCACATTTTTCCTCTTATACATTATGACGAGAGACATAAAAACACTATTTTCTCCTTTTGGAATAGTTCCTTATAAAACTCTGAACTAGACCCGTTTTCCCATTCTAGAATCCCATTTGTGTTAGCAGCGTTTGATTCCCCATTTCAGATAGTCCCAAAAACAATCTATCTCCTCTTTCATCGTTGCCAGCGCATACTTGGAACTGTGATACTTGCAAGCGTCTCTCTCTCCCGTGCGCGCACTCAATTGAGGGCACCGCCAAGCCGGTGTTGATCCGCAAACATGGATACGTTCAGAAGATTAACTTGAAATCTGGCTACAGCCGACCTCGACAACTCGTCTTTGCTTTAGTACACCGAGGAATGATTAAATCTTTGCTCCAGTCGTGATGGGAAACGCAGATCTAATCTTCAGAATAGTCGTTGCTGCTGACGCTCCGGGGAAGATTAACCACGGAGGGAGTCAGGCTATACCTCTCCTCTCCAACGGCTGATCTCTCTGCCACAGCCTGATGAAAAAAGGAGACCCACGTTACTTTGTTCTTCCATAGTTTACCTACTTTCAAAAGAAGAGGGGTTTCACTATTCTAACAGTTATGTTGGAGAGACAACGGATCTGAGGACAGGCGGGATTTGGGGCAGTAAATATATCTGCTTTTTTCTTTTTTGTTGTAGGGCACATATTTTATCTGCTGATGCCCGTGTTGATTCATTCTACTGAAAACACAAGACGCCTTCACTAGCCTACTGCAGACTATCAAAGAGCTGTATATGATCTTATAGGGTTAGTCTCAAACGGTTCCCTATTCCCTTTACAGTGCACGACGTTTGACCATGACCCAGCATTGAAAATACAACGCTGTAAAACATTTTTTTAATTTTTTTAATGTTTGTAATATTGGGTTGTTTTTCTATGTCCTATTTATAGTGAGCTGTCCAGAGGCAAATAACACATCGTTTAGTGGTCCATGAACTATGAACTGTACCATTAGATGGTTCCTGAGATGGGTTGAGGCTAGAGGGCTTCAGATCATAATCTGCATCCCAAATGGCACCCTATTCCCTATATAGTGCACTACTTTTAACCAGGGCCCGATGGGCTATAAAGGGGTTATGGTGCCATTTGGTACTTATAGATATTCCTAAAGGATTAACAGAGCGAGGGCAGAGATCATGCAGTTTAATGACATGATAATAGCACAGTTAGGGAGGGGTGGATGGTGTCCTTAACACACTGTAGGGAGGGGGTGGACGGTGTGCTTAACATACAGTTAGACTCACAGTTAGGGAGGGGGTGGACGGTGTGCTTAACATACAGTTAGACTCACAGTTAGGGAGGGGGTGGACGGTGTGCTTAACATACAGTTAGACTCACAGTTAGGGAGGGGGTGGACGGTGTCCTTAACACAGAGTTAGACTCACAGTTAGGGAGGGGGTGGATGGTGTGCTTAACACACAGTTAGACTCACAGTTAGGGAGAGGGTGGATGGAACGCTTAAGACTCACAGTTAGGGAGAGGGTGGATGGAACGCTTAAGACTCACAGTTAGGGAGAGGGTGGATGGAACGCTTAAGACTCACAGTTAGGGTTATAGTTCATCCAAACTGTGACTTATAGTTCATCCAAGTTCAGAAAACATTTTACATTTACATGTTTTATTACAGGCTCATTTTCTATTGGGGGGGGGGGGGGGGAGAGAGAGAGAGAGACAGAGAGAGAGAGAGAGAGAGAGAGAGAGAGAGAGACAGAGAGAGAGAGAGAGAGAGAGAGAGAGAGAGAGAGAGAGAGAGAGAGAGAGAGAGAGAGAGAGAGAGAGAGAGAGAGAGAGAGAGAGAGATTACAGCTAAGGCTACATGTTTACATCCGTATGTAAAGGAATATGAATCTAATTGGAGGTTTTCTAAAGACTATGTGACCTCAGTTTGAGATGTGCCAGGCTGACCAGATCTAATGTCCATTGCGTCAACATGAATTCAAATTCCACCTTTACCTGGACAGTGCCACAGTCACGGTCAGGTTAGCACATTTGTGATTAGCTTGTGAGCAAGCGAGGAAGCCAAGGGGTATTGTCACAAATAGCACCTTATTCTTTATGTAGTGCACTACTGTTAACCACAGATCATAGGGCACTATATAGGGAATAGGGTGCCATTTGGGACACAAAGTAGACTAGGGGATGAGTTAGGGCTCAATTCAATCTGTATCCTGAAAGTATCCTGTAAAATCAGCACGATTTAAAGGCAACGTTTCCGTGTTCATGGAAACTGCACTCACGGTAAATGCTGCATATGTCGGCTCAATCGGGAAAATTAACTTAAAATGTTTATGCGGATCCTCCGCAATACGGATTGAATCCAGGCCTTAGTGTCCTTAGTACTGATGAGGTGACGCTCCTGTAGTAAGGTCTGGATGGAACACTCATGGTGTTCTCTGCTTCCATCTAGTGGTGAAAAGGAGATATTACACTTACATTACACCGTCACTAACGTTACACTGTCTCTATACTGTCACTAACGTTACACTGTCTCTATGTCTCTATACTGTCACTAACGTTACACTGTCTCTATGTCTCTATACTGTCACTAACGTTCCACTGTCTCTATGTCTCTATACTGTCATTAACGTTACACTGTCTCTATGTCTCTATACTGTCACTAACGTTACAATGTCTCTATGTCTCTATACTGTCACTAACGTTCCACTGTCTCTATGTCTCTTCACTGTCACTAACATTACACTGTCTCTATGTCTCTATACTGTCATTAACGTTACACTGTCTCTATGTCTCTATACTGTCACTAACATTACACTGTCTCTATGTCTCTATACTGTCATTAACGTTACACTGTCTCTATGTCTCTTCACTGTCACTAACATTATACTGTCTCTATGTCTCTATACTGTCACTAACATTACACTGTCTCTATGTCTCTATACTGTCACTAACGTTACACTGTCTCTATGTCTCTATACTGTCACTAACGTTCCACTGTCTCTATGTCTCTATACTGTCATTAACGTTACACTGTCACTAACATTACACTGTCTCTATGTCTTCACTGGCACTAATGTTACACTGTCTCTAGAATACAATTAGACTTTGTTGTCCATAAAGGATGGACATTTTTCTTTGGCATCACCTTCCATTAAAACGATCACCAACACACACATTGTCACATCAGACACATTTAAACCATTCACTCCATCATACTACATAACCTAACAACATAGAGGACATTGATACAGTCACTCACAACCAACCGCTGTCCCAACTGCACTGGGTAGATCAGTACACATAGCGATACATTTTACGTTACATTTAGTAGTCCAACAGCACAAGGAACGAAATGAATATTTGAACACGTTCTTCTTGACCGTGGCCATTCTGAAGCAGCGGCCAGAGGGAAGGGGGGTTGCCAATAGCAAGTACCTTCTTTTTGGTTGCCTTGTGGAACAGACTGTTCTACTGTGCCTGTGGTTGACTAATGACGTTGCTGGCTGTGTTATCTATTCTGGTCAGTTTGCTTTTGCTCCTCAGATGACCAGACTGTCATATTGAACGTGAGGATCCTCTCTACCAGCTCAGATTACCAGACCAGACTGTCATATTGAACGTGAGGGTCCTCTCCACCAACTCAGATTACCAGACTGTCATATTGAACGTGAGGATCCTCTCTACCAGCTCAGATTACCAGACTGTCATATTGAACGTGAGGATCCTCTCCACCAACTCAGATTACCAGACCAGACTGTCATATTGAACGTGAGGGTCCTCTCCACCAGCTCAGATTACCAGACCAGACTGTCATATTGAACGTGAGGATCCTCTCCACCAGCTCAGATTACCAGACTGTCATATTGAACATGAGGATCCTCTCCACCAGCTCAGATTACCATTCCAGACTGTCATATTGAACGTGAGGATCCTCTCCACCAGCTCAGATTACCAGACTGTCATATTGAACGTGAGGATCCTCTCCACCAGCTCAGATTACCAGACCAGACTGTCATATTGAACGTGAGGATGCTCTCCACCAGCTCAGATTACCAGACTGTCATATTGAACATGAGGATCCTCTCCACCAGCTCAGATTACCAGACTGTCATATTGAACGTGAGGATGCTCTCCACCAACTCAGATTACCAGACTGTCATATTGAACGTGAGGATGCTCTCCACCAACTCAGATTACCAGACTGTCATATTGAACATGAGGATCCTCTCCACCAGCTCAGATTACCATTCCAGACTGTCATATTGAACGTGAGGGTCCTCTCTACCAGCTCAGATTACCAGACTGTCATATTGAACATGAGGATCCTCTCCACCAGCTCAGATTACCATTCCAGACTGTCATATTGAACGTGAGGGTCCTCTCCACCAGCTCAGATTACCAGACTGTCATATTGAACGTGAGGATGCTCTCCACCAACTCAGATTACCAGACTGTCATATTGAACGTGAGGGTCCTCTCTACCAGCTCAGATTACCAGACTGTCATATTGAACATGAGGATCCTCTCCACCAGCTCAGATTACCATTCCAGACTGTCATATTGAACGCGAGGGTCCTCTCTACCAGCTCAGATTACCAGACTGTCATATTGCACATGAGGATCCTCTCCACCAGCTCAGATTACCATTCCAGACTGTCATATTGAACGTGAGGATGCTCTCCACCAACTCAGATTACCAGACTGTCATATTGAACATGAGGATCCTCTCCACCAGCTCAGATTACCATTCCAGACTGTCATATTGAACGTGAGGGTCCTCTCCACCAGCTCAGATTACCAGACTGTCATATTGAACATGAGGATCCTCTCCACCAGCTCAGATTACCATTCCAGACTGTCATATTGAACGTGAGGATGCTCTCCACCAACTCAGATTACCAGACTGTCATATTGAACATGAGGATCCTCTCCACCAGCTCAGATTACCATTCCAGACTGTCATATTGAACGTGAGGGTCCTCTCCACCAGCTCAGATTACCAGACTGTCATATTGAACATGAGGATCCTCTCCACCAGCTCAGATTACCAGACCAGACTGTCATATTGAACATGAGGATCCTCTCCACCAGCTCAGATTACCATACCAGACTGTCATATTGAACGTGAGGGTCCTCTCCACCAGCTCAGATTACCATTCCAGACTGTCATATTGAACGTGAGGGTCCTCTCCACCAGCTCAGATTACCAGACTGTCATATTGAACATGGGGATCCTCTCCACCAGCTCAGATTACCAGACTGTCATATTGAACATGAGGATCCTCTCCACCAGCTCAGATTACCAGACTGTCATATTGAACGTTAGGAGCCTCTCTACCAGCTCAGATTACCAGACCAGACTGTCATATTGAACGTGAGGATCCTCTCCACCAGCTCAGATTACCAGACCAGACTGTCATATTGAACGTGAGGATGCTCTCTACCAGCTCAGATTACCAGACTGTCATATTGAACGTGAGGATCCTCTCCACCGAGCTGCTGTACACCCTCTCTAGAACATCCTAGCTGACCCCAAGCACTTACATTTCGTGATTAAAAACAAGCGCTGGCTTGCTTAATGTTAGTGACAGTGGTTGGGATATTGAGAGGTTGTTGCCATTGATGATCAGCTCCTTTGTCTTTTACACATTGATGTGGAGGGCACTTGACCAGCACCGTTCTTGAAGGTTGTTGGTCTGTTTAAAATATCTATCCCCATCTGAAAAGGCTCCTATTGTTTCCATGAACCTTCATCTAATTAGCGTAGATAGAGAACAACAACGGTGAAAGGACACACCCCTGGGGCGCCCCTGTGTTCAGGGTCTCTACACTGTGACCAACATTACACTGTCTCTACACTGTCACAAACGTTATACTGTCACTAACATTATGCTGGAGCGCGTGCTACGGGTGGGTGTTGTTATCGTGACCAGTGAGCTGAGATAAGGCGGAGCTTTACCTAGCATAGACTTATAGATGACCTGGAGCCAGTGGGTCTGGCGATGAATATGTAGCGAGGGCCAGCCGAATAGAGCATACAGGTCGCAGTGGTGAGTGGTATAAGGGGCTTTGGTAACAAAACGGATGGCACTGTGATAGACTGCATCCAGTTTGCTGAGTAGAGTATTGGAAGCTATTTTGTAGATGACATCGCCGAAGTCGAGGATCGGTAGGATAGTCAGTTTTACGAGGGAAAGTTTGGCTGCGTGAGTGAAGGAGGCTTTGTTGCGAAATAGAAAGCCGATTCTAGATTTCATTTTGGATTGGAGATGTTTAATATGAGTCTGGAAGGAGAGTTTACAGTCTAGCCAGACACCTAGGTATTTGTAGTTGTCCACATATTCTAGGTCAGAACCGTCCAGGGTAGTGATGCTAGTCGGGCGGGCGGGTGCGGGCAGTGAACGGTTGAAAAGCATTCATTTGGTTTTACTAGCGTTTAAGAGCAGTTGGAGGCCACGGAAGGAGTGTTGTATGGCATTGAAGCTCGTTTGGAGGTTAGTTAACACAGTGTCCAAAGAAGGGCCAGATGTATACAGAATGGTGTCGTCTGCGTAGAGGTGGATCAGAAAATGACCAGCAGCAAGAGCGACATCATTGATAAATACAGAGAAAAGAGTTGGCCCGAGAATTGAACCCTGTGGTACCCACATAGAGACTGCCAGAGGTCCGGACAACAGGCCCTCCGATTTGACACACTGAACTCTGTCTGCGAAGTAGTTGGTGAACCAGGCGAGGCAGTCATTTGAGAAACCAAGGCTATTGAGTCTGCCGATAAGAATACGGTGATTGATTGAGTCGAAAGCCTTGGCCAGGTCGATGGAGACGGCTGCACAGTACTGTCTTTTATCGATGGCGTTTATGATATCGTTTAGTACCTTGAGCGTGGCTGAGGTGCACCCGTGACCAGCTCGGAAACCGGATTGCACAGCGGAGAAGGTACGGTGGGATTCAAAATGGTCAGTGATCTGTTTAATTAAGTTGTCATTTGAAGACTTTAGAGAGGCAGGGCAGGATGGATATAGGTCTATAACAGTTTGGGTCTAGAGTGTCACCCTCTTTGAAGAGGGGGGTGACTGTGGCAGCTTTCCAATCTTTAGGGATCTCGGACGATACGAAAGAGAGGTTGAACAGACTGCTAATAGGGGTTGCAAAAACGGCGGCAGATAATTTTAGAAAGAGAGGGTCCAGATTGTCTAGCCCAGCTGATTTGTACGGGTCCAGGTTTTGCAGTTCTTTCAGAACATCTGCTATCTGGATTTGGGTGAAGGAGAAGCTGGGGAGGCTTGGGCAAGTAGCTGCGGGGGGCGGAGCTGTTGGCCGGGGTTGGGGTAGCCAGGAGGAAAGCATGGCCAGTCGTAGAGAAATGCTAATTGAAATTTTCACTGTCTCTATTATACTGTCTCTACACTGTCACTAACATTATACTGTCACTAACATTATACTGTCTCTATGTCTCTACACTGTCACTAACATTATACTGTCTCTATACTGTCACTAACATTATACTGTCACTACACTGTCACTAACATTATACTGTCTCTACACTGTCACTAACATTATACTGTCACTACACTTTTACTAACATTATACTGTCTCTATGTCTCTATACTGTCACTAACATTGTACTGTCTCTACACTGTCACTAACATTATACTGTCTCTATACTGTCACTAACACTATACTGTCTCTATGTCTCTAACACTGTCACTAACATTATACTGTCACTATACTGTCACTAACATTATACTGTCTCTACACAGTCACTAACATTATACTGTCTCTATGTCTCTATACTGTCACTAACATTGTACTGTCTCTACACTGTCATTAACATTATACTGTCTCTATACTGTCATTAACACTATACTGTCTCTAAACTGTCCCTAACATTATACTGTCTCTATACTGTCATTAACATTATACTGTCTCTATACTGTCACTAACATTATACTGTCACTATACTGTCCCTAACATTATACTGTCTCTATACTGTCATTAACATTATACTGTCTCTATGTATCTACACTGTCACTAACATTATACTGTCTCTATACTGTCATTAACATTATACTGTCTCTATGTATCTACACTGTCACTAACATTATATTGTCTCTATACTGTCATTAACATTATACTGTCTCTATGTATCTACACTGTCACTAACATTATACTGTCTCTATACTGTCACTAACATTATACTGTATCTATGTCTCTAACACTGTCACTAACATTATACTGTCACTATACTGTCCCTAACATTATACTGTCTCTAACACTGTCACTAACATTATACTGTCTCTATACTGTCACTAACACTATACTGTCTCTATGTCTCTATACTGTCACTAACATTATACTGTCTCTACACTGTCACTAACATTATACTGTCTCTACACTGTCACTAACATTATACTGTCTCTAACACTGTCACTAACATTATACTGTCTCTACACTGTCACTAACATTATACTGTCTCTATACTGTCACTAACATTATACTGTCTCTATACTGTCACTAACATTATACTGTCTCTATACTGTCACTAACATTATACTGTCTCTATACTGTCACTAACACTATACTGTCTCTACACTGTCACTAACATTATACTGTCTCTATGTCTCTATACTGTCACTAACATTATACTGTCTCTATGTCTCTATACTGTCACTAACATTATACTGTCTCTATGTCTCTATACTGTCACTAACATTATACTGTCACTAACATTATACTGTCTCTATGTCTCTATACTGTCACTAACATTATACTGTCTCTATGTCTCTATACTGTCACTAACATTATACTGTCTCTATGTCTCTATACTGTCACTAACATTATACTGTCTCTACACTGTCACTAACATTATACTGTCTCTAACACTGTACTGTCTCTGTCTCTATACTGTCACTAACATTATACTGTCTCTAACACTGTCACTAACATTATACTGTCTCTATACTGTCACTAACATTATACTGTCTCTACACTGTCACTAACACTATACTGTCTCTATACTGTCACTAACATTATGCTGTCTCTATGTCTCTGCACTGTCACTAACATTATACTGTCACTATGTCTCTGCACTGTCACTAACATTATACTGTCTCTATACTGTCACTAACATTATACTGTCTCTATACTGTCACTAACATTATACTGTCTCTATACTGTCACTAACACTATACTGTCTCTAACACTGTCACTAACATTATACTGTCTCTATACTGTCACTAACATTATACTGTCTCTACACTGTCACTAACACTATACTGTCTCTATACTGTCACTAACATTATACTGTCTCTATGTCTCTGCACTGTCACTAACATTATACTGTCACTATGTCTCTGCACTGTCACTAACATTATACTGTCTCTATACTGTCACTAACATTATACTGTCTCTATACTGTCACTAACATTATACTGTCTCTATACTGTCACTAACACTATACTGTCTCTACACTGTCACTAACATTATACTGTCTCTATGTCTCTATACTGTCACTAACATTATACTGTCTCTATGTCTCTATACTGTCACTAACATTATACTGTCTCTATGTCTCTATACTGTCACTAACATTATACTGTCACTAACATTATACTGTCTCTATGTCTCTATACTGTCACTAACATTATACTGTCTCTATGTCTCTATACTGTCACTAACATTATACTGTCTCTATGTCTCTATACTGTCACTAACATTATACTGTCTCTACACTGTCACTAACATTATACTGTCTCTAACACTGTACTGTCTCTGTCTCTATACTGTCACTAACATTATACTGTCTCTAACACTGTCACTAACATTATACTGTCTCTATACTGTCACTAACATTATACTGTCTCTACACTGTCACTAACACTATACTGTCTCTATACTGTCACTAACATTATGCTGTCTCTATGTCTCTGCACTGTCACTAACATTATACTGTCACTATGTCTCTGCACTGTCACTAACATTATACTGTCTCTATACTGTCACTAACATTATACTGTCTCTATACTGTCACTAACATTATACTGTCTCTATACTGTCACTAACACTATACTGTCTCTAACACTGTCACTAACATTATACTGTCTCTATACTGTCACTAACATTATACTGTCTCTACACTGTCACTAACACTATACTGTCTCTATACTGTCACTAACATTATACTGTCTCTATGTCTCTGCACTGTCACTAACATTATACTGTCACTATGTCTCTGCACTGTCACTAACATTATACTGTCTCTATACTGTCACTAACATTATACTGTCTCTATACTGTCACTAACATTATACTGTCTCTATACTGTCACTAACACTATACTGTCTCTACACTGTCACTAACATTATACTGTCTCTATGTCTCTATACTGTCACTAACATTATACTGTCTCTATGTCTCTATACTGTCACTAACATTATACTGTCTCTATGTCTCTATACTGTCACTAACATTATACTGTCACTAACATTATACTGTCTCTATGTCTCTATACTGTCACTAACATTATACTGTCTCTATGTCTCTATACTGTCACTAACATTATACTGTCTCTATGTCTCTATACTGTCACTAACATTATACTGTCTCTACACTGTCACTAACATTATACTGTCTCTAACACTGTACTGTCTCTGTCTCTATACTGTCACTAACATTATACTGTCTCTAACACTGTCACTAACATTATACTGTCTCTATACTGTCACTAACATTATACTGTCTCTACACTGTCACTAACACTATACTGTCTCTATACTGTCACTAACATTATACTGTCTCTATGTCTCTGCACTGTCACTAACATTATACTGTCACTATGTCTCTGCACTGTCACTAACATTATACTGTCTCTATACTGTCACTAACATTATACTGTCTCTATACTGTCACTAACATTATACTGTCTCTATACTGTCACTAACACTATACTGTCTCTAACACTGTCACTAACATTATACTGTCTCTATACTGTCACTAACATTATACTGTCTCTACACTGTCACTAACACTATACTGTCTCTATACTGTCACTAACATTATACTGTCTCTATGTCTCTGCACTGTCACTAACATTATACTGTCACTATGTCTCTGCACTGTCACTAACATTATACTGTCTCTATACTGTCACTAACATTATACTGTCTCTATACTGTCACTAACATTATACTGTCTCTATACTGTCACTAACACTATACTGTCTCTATACTGTCACTAACATTATACTGTCTCTATACTGTCACTAACATTATACTGTCTCTACACTGTCACTAACACTATACTGTCTCTATACTGTCACTAACATTATACTGTCTCTATGTCTCTACACTGTCTCTAACACTATACTGTCTCTATACTGTCTCTAACATTATACTGTCTCTATGTCTCTGCACTGTCACTAACACTATACTGTCTCTACACAGTCACTAACATTATACTGTCTCTATACTGTCACTAACATTATACTGTCACTACACTGTCACTAACACTATACTGTCTCTACACAGTCACTAACATTATACTGTCTCTATACTGTCACTAACATTATACTGTCTCTAAACTGTCACTAACATTATACTGTCTCTAAACTGTCACTAACATTATACTGTCTCTACACTGTCACTAACATTATACTGTCACTACACTGTCACTAACATTATACTGTCTCTATGTCTCTGCACTATCACTAACATTATACTGTCTCTACACTGTCACTAACATTATACTGTCTCTACACTGTCACTAACATTATACTGTCTCTACACTGTCACTAACATTATACTGTCTCTATGTCTCTGCACTGTCACTAACATTATACTGTCTCTACACTGTCACTAACATTATACTGTCTCTATGTCTCTACACTGTCACTAACATTATACTGTCTCTATACTGTCACTAACATTATACTGTCTCTATACTGTCACTAACATTATACTGTCTCTATACTGTCACTAACATTATACTGTCACTAACATTATACTGTCTCTACACTGTCACTAACACTATACTGTCTCTATACTGCAACTAACATTATACTGTCTCTATGTCTCTGCACTGTCACTAACATTATACTGTCTCTATACTGTCACTAACACTATACTGTCTCTACACTGTCACTAACATTATACTGTCTCTATGTCTCTGCACTGTCACTAACATTATACTGTCTCTACACTGTCACTAACATTATACTGTCTCTATGTCTCTACACTGTCACTAACATTATACTGTCTCTATACTGTCACTAACATTATACTGTCTCTATACTGTCACTAACATTATACTGTCACTAACATTATACTGTCTCTATACTGTCACTAACACTATACTGTCTCTATACTGCAACTAACATTATACTGTCTCTATACTGTCACTAACACTATACTGTCTCTATGTCTCTATACTGTCTCTAACATTACACTGTCTCTATGTCTCTATACTGTCACTAACATTATACTGTCTCTATACTGTCACTAACATTATACTGTCTCTATACTGTCTCTATACTGTCACTAACATTATACTGTCTCTATGTCTCTATACTGTCACTAACACTATACTGTCTCTATGTCTCTATACTGTCACTAACATTATACTGTCTCTACACTGTCACTAACATTATACTGTCTCTATGTCTCTATACTGTCACTAACATTATACTGTCTCTAACACTGTCACTAACATTATACTGTCTCTATACTGTTACTAACATTATACTGTCTCTATGTCTCTGCACTGTCACTAACATTATACTGTCTCTATATCTCTAACACTGTCACTAACATTATACTGTCTCTATACTGTCACTAACATTATACTGTCTCTATACTGTCACTAACATTATACTGTCTCTATGTCTCTATACTGTCACTAACACTATACTGTCTCTATATCTCTATACTGTCACTAACACTATACTGTCTCTATATCTCTATACTGTCACTAACATTATACTGTCTCTATGTCTCTATACTGTCACTAACATTATACTGTCTCTATGTCTCTATACTGTCACTAACATTATACTGTCTCTATATCTCTATACTGTCACTAACATTATACTGTCTCTATATCTCTATACTGTCACTAACATTATACTGTCTCTATATCTCTATACTGTCACTAACACTATACTGTCTCTATGTCTCTATACTGTCACTAACATTATACTGTCTCTATGTCTCTATACTGTCACTAACATTATACTGTCACTAACATTATACTGTCTCTATATCTCTATACTGTCACTAACATTATACTGTCTCTATGTCTCTATACTGTCACTAACATTATACTGTCTCTATGTCTCTATACTGTCACTAACATTATACTGTCTCTATGTCTCTATACTGTCACTAACATTATACTGTCACTAACACTATACTGTCTCTATGTCTCTATACTGTCACTAACATTATACTGTCTCTATATCTCTATACTGTCACTAACATTATACTGTCTCTAACATTATACTGTCTCTATATCTCTATACTGTCTCTAACGTTACACTGTCACTATGTCTCTACACTGTCACTAACATTATACTGTCTCTATGTCTCTATACTGTCACTAACATTATACTGTCTCTATGTCTCTATACTGTCACTAACATTATACTGTCTCTATGTCTCTATACTGTCACTAACATTATACTGTCTCTATGTCTCTATACTGTCACTAACATTATACTGTCTCTATATCTCTATACTGTCACTAACATTATACTGTCTCTATGTCTCTATACTGTCACTAACATTACACTAGGTTCCTTCCTTCAGGACCAGACTGGTGGTGCGTTCCCAAATGGCCCCTTCTTTTTGGGATTTAATATGTGAGAGGCTCCCTACGGTCATTGCAGATGTCCTGTCCTCTCTCTTGCAGAAGTGATATGTCCTGTACATAATGAACAGTTGAACATGATAATAGCAGCATTCCACGCAGTGTTCTTAGGTGACATATTGACTGTGTTTTAATTAGATTGTGTGTCGCTGACGAGGTGTGTTTTCTCAGGGCTCTAGGGGTTTGTGTGTTATGGGACAAACAAACCCAGTGTCACATCCCAAGTGGCAGCCTATCTTCTACATGGTGCACTAGTTTAAACAGAGCCCTATGGGCCCTGGTGGTCAAAAGTAGTCCGCTATATAGGGAAAAGGGTGCCACTTGAGACGCAATACACAACAATGTCACCTCTGTTTATATTTCTCCTACATATTTACAAAACAACAGTAATAGGGGTTTCTAGATGCTGTAACTGTCCCTTACGCTCAACATGAGTTCAATCATTTAGGCCTAGAATCAATCAGATCAAGCGTTAACCAGGATAGCAGACACCTGCATACCGGATGTTTTGGCAGACACCCGCATACCGCATACCGGATGTGTTGGCAGACACCTGCATACCGGATGTGTTGGCAGACACCCGCATACCGGATGTTTTGGTGGTGTTGTGTTAGAGGTGGAACTGCGAAATCGGTGAGCAGCTGCTCTTGAGATCATTGTGGTGCGGCAGGTAGCCTAGTGGTTATAGGTTGCAAGATCGAAGCCATGAGCTGACAAGATAAAAATCTATCGTTCTGCCCCCGAACAAGGCAGTTAACCCACTGTTCCCCGGTAGGCTGTCATTGAAAATAAGAATTTGTTTTTAACTGACTTGCCTAGTTAAATAAAATTGTCATGAAGACACACCCGCCTGCTTCATTCGCGTTAGAAGTTCAGAAAGTGTAGGCTATATAGAAATAATTACGCGCAAATTGAAAATAAATAAAATAATGAGGATTTCTATCAGTCTAATGGAGGTGTAGATTACATCTTGGTCTGTTGGCTGTAGGAGTATGGAACAGTCTGTTGGCTGTAGGAGTAAGGAACAGTCTGTTGACTGTAGGAGTAAGGAACAGTCTGTTGGCTGTAGGAGTAAGGAACAGTCTGTTGGCTGTAGGAGTAAGGAACAGTCTGTTGGCTGTAGGAGTAAGGAACAGTCTGTTGACTGTAGGAGTAAGGAACAGTCTGTTGGCTGTAGGAGTAAGGAACAGTCTGTTGGCTGTAGGAGTAAGGAACAGTCTGTTGACTGTAGGAGTAAGGAACAGTCTGTTGGCTGTAGGAGTAAGGAACAGTCTGTTGGCTGTAGGAGTAAGGAACAGTCTGTTGGCTGTAGGAGTAAGGAACAGTCTGTTGGCTGTAGGAGTATGGAACAGTCTGTTGGCTGTAGGAGTAAGGAACAGTCTGTTTGCTGTAGGAGTAAGGAACAATCTGTTGGCTGTAGGAGTATGGAACAGTCTGTTGGCTGTAGGAGTAAGGAACAGTCTGTTGGCTGTAGGAGTAAGGAACAGTCTGTTGGCTATAGGAGTAAGGAACAGTCTGTTGGCTGTAGGAGTACGGAACAGTCTGTTGGCTGTAGGAGTAAGGAACAGTCTGTTGACTGTAGGAGTAAGGAACAGTCTGTTGGCTGTAGGAGTATGGAACAGTCTGTTGGCTGTAGGAGTACGGAACAGTCTGTTGACTGTAGGAGTACGGAACAGTCTGTTGGCTGTAGGAGTACAGAACAGTCTGTTGACTGTAGGAGTACGGAACAGTCTGTTGGCTGTAGGAGTATGGAACAGTCTGTTGGCTGTAGGAGTAAGGAACAGTCTGTTGGCTGTAGGAGTATGGAACAGTCTGTTGGCTGTAGGAGTATGGAACAGTCTGTTGGCTGTAGGAGTAAGGAACAGTCTGTTGGCTGTAGGAGTAAGGAACAGTCTGTTGGCTGTAGGAGTAAGGAACAGTCTGTTGACTATAGGAGTAAGGAACAGTCTGTTGGCTGTAGGAGTATGGAACAGTCTGTTGGCTGTAGGAGTAAGGAACAGTCTGTTGGCAGTAGGAGTACGGAACAGTCTGTTGACTGTAGGAGTAAGGAACAGTCTGTTGGCTGTAGGAGTACGGAACAGTCTGTTGGCTGTAGGAGTAAGGAACAGTCTGTTGGCTGTAGGAGTAAGGAACAGTCTGTTGGCTGTAGGAGTAAGGAACAGTCTGTTGGCTGTAGGAGTAAGGAACAGTCTGTTGGCTGTAGGTGTAAGGAACAGTCTGTTGACTGTAGGAGTAAGGAACAGTCTGTTGGCTGTAGGAGTAAGGAACAGTCTGTTGGCTGTAGGAGTAAGGAACAGTCTGTTGGCTGTAGGAGTATGGAACCGTCTGTTGGCTGTAGGAGTATGGAACAGTCTGTTGGCTGTAGGAGTAAGGAACAGTCTGTTGGCTGTAGGAGTAAGGAACAGTCTGTTGGCTGTAGGAGTAAGGAACAGTCTGTTGACTGTAGGAGTAAGGAACAGTCTGTTGGCTGTAGGAGTAAGGAACAGTCTGTTGGCTGTAGGAGTAAGGAACAGTCTGTTGGCTGTAGGAGTAAGGAACAGTCTGTTGGCTGTAGGAGTAAGGAACAGTCTGTTGGCTGTAGGAGTATGGAACAGTCTGTTGGCTGTAGGAGTATGGAACAGTCTGTTGGCTGTAGGAGTATGGAACAGTCTGTTGGCTGTAGGAGTATGGAACAGTCTGTTGGCTGTAGGAGTAAGGAACAGTCTGTTGGCTGTAGGAGTAAGGAACAGTCTGTTGGCTGTAGGAGTAAGGAACAGTCTGTTGGCTGTAGGAGTAAGGAACAGTATGTTGGCTGTAGGAGTAAGGAACAGTCTGTTGGCTGTAGGAGTAAGGAACAGTCTGTTGGTTGTAGGAGTAAGGAACAGTCTGTTGACTGTAGGAGTAAGGAACAGTCTGTTGGCTGTAGGAGTAAGGAACAGTCTGTTGGCTGTAGGAATAAGGAACTGTCTGTTGGCTATAGGAGTAAGGAACAGTCTGTTGGCTGTAGGAGTAAGGAAGAGTCTGTTGGCTGTAGGAGTAAGGAACAGTCTGTTGACTGTAGGAGTATGGAACAGTCTGTTGGCTGTAGGAGTAAGGAACAGTCTGTTGGCTGTAGGAGTAAGGAACAGTCTGTTGGCTGTAGGAGTATGGAACAGTCTGTCGACTGTAGGAGTAAGGAACAGTCTGTTGGCTGTAGGAGTAAGGAACAGTCTGTTGACTGTAGGAGTAAGGAACAGTCTGTTGACCATAAGGAGAGTTGTTAAGAGACACAGACTGGTGTTGGTGTCCATCGAAGCTGTGACTTTGGTGGGGGTTTAGACCGGGCAGGTGGTGAGCCTTCATGCTAGGGACACTGGAGATGGGATGGTACCGTGTCACGGTGGGTTTGTTGATCCTGTTGGCTGGGTGCTAGATATCCAACAAGGCTTTGTTGGAGGGGACACGGCGACAGACGAAGAGGAGCCCCGAGGCCAAGAGGAAGGCTCCCGGTGACCCAGCCGATATAGAGCTTCTCCCTCAGCAGTGTGCGCTGGGTGTTGATCGGCAGGAGGGTTATAGAAGTCACGGATGATGCCGTGAGCCGTCCAGGAGACTGGGATAAATACACAGATAGAGACCAGAAACGACATGTCTCCAGCCACCATGAGGATGAGGTTCTTAGCGCGGTCATTGTCCTGGATGCAGGAGGTGCAGCGCATCTCAGCTAGAGTCCCCAGTAGATCCATCCCTGAAAGGGCCAGAGAGCAGCACATCAAGCCCCTGGCAGCCTGTGGAAGAGAAGACCAATACATACTGTAGCACATCAAGCCCCTGGCAGCCTGTGGTAGAGAAGACCAATACATACTGTAACACATCAAGCCCCTGGCAGCCTGTGGAAGAGAATACCAATACATACTGTAACACATCAAGCCCCTGGCAGCCTGTGGAAGAGAAGACCAATACATACTGTAACACATCAAGCCCCTGGCAGCCTGTGGAAGAGAAGACCAATACATACTGTAACACATCAAGCCCCTGGCAGCCTGTGGAAGAGAAGACCAATACATACTGTAGCACATCAAGCCCCTGGCAGCCTGTGGAAGAGAAGACCAATACATACTGTAACACATCAAGCCCCTGGCAGCCTGTGGTAGAGAAGACCAATACATACTGTAACACATCAAGCCCCTGGCAGCCTGTGGAAGAGAAGACCAATACATACTGTAACACATCAAGCCCCTGGCAGCCTGTGGAAGAGAAGACCAATACATACTGTAACACATCAAGCCCCTGGCAGCCTGTGGAAGAGAAGACCAATACATACTGTAACACATCAAGCCCCTGGCAGCCTGTGGTAGAGAAGACCAATACATACTGTAACACATCAAGCCCCTGGCAGCCTGTGGAAGAGAAGACCAATACATACTGTAACACATCAAGCCCCTGGCAGCCTGTGGTAGAGAAGACCAATACATACTGTAACACATCAAGCCCCTGGCAGCCTGTGGAAGAGAAGACCAATACATACTGTAACACATCAAGCCCCTGGCAGCCTGTGGTAGAGAAGACCAATACATACTGTAACACATCAAGCCCCTGGCAGCCTGTGGTAGAGAAGACCAATACATACTGTAACACATCAAGACCCTGGCAGCCTGTGGAAGAGAAGACCAATACATACTGTAGCACATCAAGCCCCTGGCAGCCTGTGGAAGAGAAGACCAATACATACTGTATTACATCAAGCCCCTGGCAGCCTGTGGAAGAGAAGACCAATACATACTGTAACACATCAAGCCCCTGGCAGCCTGTGGAAGAGAAGACCAATACATACTGTATTACATCAAGCCCCTGGCAGCCTGTGGAAGAGAAGACCAATACATACTGTAGCACATCAAGCCCCTGGCAGCCTGTGGTAGAGAAGACCAATACACACTGTAACACATCAAGCCCCTGGCAGCCTGTGGAAGAGAAGACCAATACATACTGTAACACATCAAGCCCCTGGCAGCCTGTGGAAGAGAAGACCAATACATACTGTAACACATCAAGCCCCTGGCAGCCTGTGGAAGAGAAGACCAATACATACTGTAACACATCAAGCCCCTGGCAGCCTGTGGTAGAGAAGACCAATACACACTGTAACACATCAAGCCCCTGGCAGCCTGTGGAAGAGAAGACCAATACATACTGTAGCACATCAAGCCCCTGGCAGCCTGTGGTAGAGAAGACCAATACATACTGTAGCACATCAAGCCCCTGGCAGCCTGTGGTAGAGAAGACCAATACATACTGTAGCACATCAAGCCCCTGGCAGCCTGTGGAAGAGAAGACCAATACATACTGTAACACATCAAGCCCCTGGCAGCCTGTGGAAGAGAAGACCAATACATACTGTAACACATCAAGCCCCTGGCAGCCTGTGGTAGAGAAGACCAATACATACTGTAACACATCAAGCCCCTGGCAGCCTGTGGAAGAGAAGACCAATACATACTGTAGCACATCAAGCCCCTGGCAGCCTGTGGTAGAGAAGACCAATACATACTGTAGCACATCAAGCCCCTGGCAGCCTGTGGAAGAGAAGACCAATACATACTGTAGCACATCAAGCCCCTGGCAGCCTGTGGAAGAGAAGACCAATACATACTGTAACACATCAAGCCCCTGGCAGCCTGTGGAAGAGAAGACCAATACATACTGTATTACATCAAGCCCCTGGCAGCCTGTGGTAGAGAAGACCAATACATACTGTAGCACATCAAGCCCCTGGCAGCCTGTGGAAGAGAAGACCAATACCTACTGTAGCACATCAAGCCCCTGGCAGCCTGTGGTAGAGAAGACCAATACATACTGTAGCACATCAAGCCCCTGGCAGCCTGTGGAAGAGAAGACCAATACATACTGTAGCACATCAAGCCCCTGGCAGCCTGTGGAAGAGAAGACCAATACCTACTGTAGCACATCAAGCCCCTGGCAGCCTGTGGAAGAGAAGACCAATACCTACTGTAGCACATCAAGCCCCTGGCAGCCTGTGGAAGAGAAGACCAATACATACTGTAGCACATCAAGCCCCTGGCAGCCTGTGGAAGAGAAGACCAATACACACTGTAACACATCAAGCCCCTGGCAGCCTGTGGAAGAGAAGACCAATACATACTGTAGCACATCAAGCCCCTGGCAGCCTGTGGAAGAGAAGACCAATACATACTGTAACACATCAAGCCCCTGGCAGCCTGTGGAAGAGAAGACCAATACATACTGTAACACATCAAGCCCCTGGCAGCCTGTGGAAGAGAAGACCAATACATACTGTAACACATCAAGCCCCTGGCAGCCTGTGGTAGAGAAGACCAATACATACTGTAACACATCAAGCCCCTGGCAGCCTGTGGAAGAGAAGACCAATACATACTGTAACACATCAAGCCCCTGGCAGCCTGTGGAAGAGAATACCAATACATACTGTAACACATCAAGCCCCTGGCAGCCTGTGGAAGAGAAGACCAATACATACTGTAACACATCAAGCCCCTGGCAGCCTGTGGAAGAGAAGACCAATACATACTGTAGCACATCAAGCCCCTGGCAGCCTGTGGAAGAGAAGACCAATACATACTGTAACACATCAAGCCCCTGGCAGCCTGTGGAAGAGAAGACCAATACATACTGTAACACATCAAGCCCCTGGCAGCCTGTGGAAGAGAAGACCAATACATACTGTAACACATCAAGCCCCTGGCAGCCTGTGGAAGAGAAGACCAATACATACTGTAACACATCAAGCCCCTGGCAGCCTGTGGAAGAGAAGACCAATACATACTGTAACACATCAAGCCCCTGGCAGCCTGTGGTAGAGAAGACCAATACATACTGTAACACATCAAGCCCCTGGCAGCCTGTGGAAGAGAAGACCAATACATACTGTAACACATCAAGCCCCTGGCAGCCTGTGGTAGAGAAGACCAATACATACTGTAACACATCAAGCCCCTGGCAGCCTGTGGAAGAGAAGACCAATACATACTGTAGCACATCAAGCCCCTGGCAGCCTGTGGAAGAGAAGACCAATACATACTGTAGCACATCAAGCCCCTGGCAGCCTGTGGAAGAGAAGACCAATACATACTGTAACACATCAAGCCCCTGGCAGCCTGTGGAAGAGAAGACCAATACATACTGTAACACATCAAGCCCCTGGCAGCCTGTGGAAGAGAAGACCAATACATACTGTAACACATCAAGCCCCTGGCAGCCTGTGGAAGAGAAGACCAATACATACTGTAACACATCAAGCCCCTGGCAGCCTGTGGAAGAGAAGACCAATACATACTGTAACACATCAAGCCCCTGGCAGCCTGTGGTAGAGAAGACCAATACATACTGTAACACATCAAGCCCCTGGCAGCCTGTGGAAGAGAAGACCAATACATACTGTAACACATCAAGCCCCTGGCAGCCTGTGGAAGAGAAGACCAATACATACTGTAACACATCAAGCCCCTGGCAGCCTGTGGTAGAGAAGACCAATACATACTGTAACACATCAAGCCCCTGGCAGCCTGTGGTAGAGAAGACCAATACATACTGTAACACATCAAGCCCCTGGCAGCCTGTGGAAGAGAAGACCAATACATACTGTAACACATCAAGCCCCTGGCAGCCTGTGGAAGAGAAGACCAATACATACTGTAACACATCAAGCCCCTGGCAGCCTGTGGTAGAGAAGACCAATACATACTGTAGCACATCAAGCCCCTGGCAGCCTGTGGAAGAGAAGACCAATACATACTGTAACACATCAAGCCCCTGGCAGCCTGTGGAAGAGAAGACCAATACATACTGTAACACATCAAGCCCCTGGCAGCCTGTGGAAGAGAAGACCAATACATACTGTAACACATCAAGCCCCTGGCAGCCTGTGGAAGAGAAGACCAATACATACTGTAACACATCAAGCCCCTGGCAGCCTGTGGTAGAGAAGACCAATACATACTGTAACACATCAAGCCCCTGGCAGCCTGTGGAAGAGAAGACCAATACATACTGTAGCACATCAAGCCCCTGGCAGCCTGTGGTAGAGAATACCAATACATACTGTAACACATCAAGCCCCTGGCAGCCTGTGGAAGAGAAGACCAATACATACTGTAACACATCAAGCCCCTGGCAGCCTGTGGTAGAGAAGACCAATACATACTGTAACTCATTAACCCATTATCTAGCTACCGCTTCAAGACGTTCGGACCTCTTGGTGGAACGTCTTGAAGGTGCTGGGTTGACAGTCGCTCCACCCGGGTTTGAATCCCGTTAGGAGCTACCCCCCCCCCCCCTCACTACAATACATGAAGTAAAGTTTTACCAAAAATAGGTTAAATACTTGTTCGATATTGACATGATTCTAAAGTCTTCGTTCCAAATGGCACCCTATTCCCATATGCACTACTTTTGACCAGAGTCCATAGGGTGCCATAGGGCTCTGGTCAAAAGTAGTGCACTATATAGAGAATAAGCTGCCATTTGGGACATAATCATACAGTAACCATACCTGCAGGTCCACAGGGAGGAACAGCAGGGAGTCGTACACCTTACACTGCATCCAATGTTGGCTTGTCTACAGCAGTTCATCCACAGGCCCTCCCAGAGCGTCTCCGTGACGATGATGTTCTCTCCGATGAAGGCTGTCACCTCCCATCAGAGCCATCAGACCCACCAGGCCCACGCACAGCGTTGCGATCTCCTACACCCTGTATCATCACGCCGTCCGCTACCAGGGTCCAAACAAACTATTTTGGTCTTCACAAACTATCTTGGTCCAAACAAACTATCTAGGTGTAAAGAAACTGTCTTGGTCCACACAAACTATCTTGGTCCACACAAACTATCTTGGTCCACACAAACTATCTTGGTCCACACAAACTATCTTGGTCCACACAAACTATCTTGGCCCACACAAACTATCTTGGTCCACACAAACTATCTTGGTCCACACAAACTATCTTGGTCCACACAAACTATCAGGGTCCAAACAAAGTCTTCCTGACAAAGAAACAATGATAGCTCACTCCAAAATCTAC
This sequence comes from Salvelinus namaycush, assembly GCF_016432855.1. Taxonomy (NCBI): domain Eukaryota; kingdom Metazoa; phylum Chordata; class Actinopteri; order Salmoniformes; family Salmonidae; genus Salvelinus; species Salvelinus namaycush. The sequence continues at coordinate 1,396,071 of NC_052329.1, forward strand.
TTTTCTCAGACGTTTTCAGACCTCAGAAATTGTCTAAGTATGAGATTGGTCCATGTCCCCATACAACGTCCCACAACAAATAAACTCTGTAGGGATTGAGTAGTGTCGTCTGAGGCAGAGGCAACCTGTGAGGTTCTCAGTTTTATGGTGAAGTGTGAGACAGACAAAGATCACGGCCCTGGGTCTGAACTCCTCCCTATGCAACTGGGTCCTGGACTTCCTGATGGGCCAACCCCCAAGTGGTGAAGGTAGGCAACATTACCTCCTCGACACTGATCCTCAACAAGGGTGCATCCTCAATCCCATTCCTGTATTACCCACGACTGCATGGCCTCACACAGTTCCAACTCCATCAGTCCGCTGACGACACGACAGTAGAAGGCCTGATTACCAACAAAGACAAGACAGCCTACAGGGAAGAGGTAGGCACTCTTATGGTGTGGTGCCAGGTAAACAACCTCTCCCGTAACATCAGCAAAACAAAGGAGCTGATTGTGGACTCTAGGAAGAACCAGGCTGGACACGCCCCCCATCCTCATCAACGGGGCTGCCGTGGAGACGGTCAAATAACTTCAAATTCTACGCCGTACACATCTCGGAGAAGCTGAAATGGTCAAACCACACGGGTACCGTGGTGAAGAAGGCACGACAACCACTCTTCAACCTCAGGATGCTGAAGACATCTGGCCTGTCCCCGATGGACCCTCACAGTCTGCTACCATTATGATGTATATAGTTCAATTCATCACTGCTACCATTATGATGTACATAGTTCTATTCATCACTGCCACCATTATGATGTATATAGTTCTATTCATCACTGATACCATTATGATGTATATAGTTCTATTCATTACTGCCACCATTATGATGTATATAGTTCTATTCATCACTGCTACCATTATGATGTATATAGTTCTATTCATCACTGATACCATTATGATGTATATAGTTCTATTCATCACTGATACCATTATGATGTATATAGTTCTATTCATCACTGATACCATTATGATGTATATAGTTCTATTCATCACTGATACCATTATGATGTATAGTTCCATTCATCACTGCTACCATTATGATGTATATAGTTCTATTCATCACTGATACCATTATGATGTATATAGTTCTATTCATCACTGATAACATTATGATGTATATAGTTCTATTCATCACTGCTACCATTATGATGTATATAGTTCTATTCATCACTGCTACCATTATGATGTGTATAGTTCTATTCATCACTGCCACCATTATGATGTATAGTTCTATTCATCACTGCTACCATTATGATGTATATAGTTCTATTCATCACTGATACCATTATGGTGTATATAGTTCTATTCATCACTAATACCATTATGATGTATATAGTTCTATTCATCACTGATAACATTATGATGTATATAGTTCTATTCATCACTGCTACCATTATGATGTATATAGTTCTATTCATCACTGCTACCATTATGATGTGTATAGTTCTATTCATCACTGCCACCATTATGATGTATAGTTCTATTCATCACTGCCACCATTATGATGTATAGTTCTATTCATCACTGCTACCATTATGATGTATATAGTTCTATTCATCACTGATACCATTATGGTGTATATAGTTCTATTCATCACTAATACCATTATGATGTATATAGTTCTATTCATCACTGCCACCATTATGATGTCTATAGTTCTATTCATCACTGCTACCATTATGATGTATATAGTTCTATTCATCACTGCTACCATTATGATGTATATAGTTCTATTCATCATTGCTACCATTATGATGTATATAGTTCTATTCATCACTGATACCATTATGATGTATATAGTTCTATTCATCACTGCTACCATTATGATGTATATAGTTCTATTCATCACTGCTACCATTATGATGTATATAGTTCTATTCATCACTGCTACCATTATGATGTGTATAGTTCTATTCATCACTGCCACCATTATGATGTATAGTTCTATTCATCACTGCCACCATTATGATGTATAGTTCTATTCATCACTGCTACCATTATGATGTATATAGTTCTATTCATCACTGATACCATTATGATGTATATAGTTCTATTCATCACTACTACCATGATGATGTATATAGTTCTATTCATCACTGATACCATTATGATGTATATAGTTCTATTCATCACTGATACCATTATGATGTATATAGTTCTATTCATCACTGCTACCGTTATGACGTATAGTTCTATTCATCACTGATACCATTATGATGTATAGTTCTATTCATCACTGATACCATTATGATGTATATAGTTCTATTCATCACTGATACCATTATGATGTATATAGTTCTATTCATCACTGATACCATTATGATGTATATAGTTCTATTCATCACTGATACCATTATGATATATATAGTTCTATTCATCACTGATACCATTATGATGTATATAGTTCTATTCAACATGATACCATTATGATGTATATAGTTCTATTCATCACTGCTACCATTATGATGTATATAGTTCTATTCATCACTGCTACCATTATGATGTATATAGTTCTATTCATCACTGATACCATTATGATGTATATAGTTTTATTCATCACTGATACCATTATGATGTATATAGTTCTATTCATCACTGATACCATTATGATGTATATAGTTCTATTCATCACTGATACCATTATGATGTATATAGTTCTATTCATCACTGATACCATTATGATGTATATAGTTCTATTCATCACTGATACCATTATGATGTATATAGTTCTATTCATCACTGATACCATTATGATGTATATAGTTCTATTCATCACTGATACCATTATGATGTATATAGTTCTATTCATCACTGATACCATTATGATGTATATAGTTCTATTTTTGTTGTGTTTTTCATGATCATTTTCATTGTTTTATTTCACTTAGTCCTGCATGTTGGAGCTCAGAGCCTAAGATTGTACGTGTACACTGAAATCACACCTGCAACCCTGTACATGTGACTATTAAACACTATGAATATCTGAATCACCTGTTTTTTCACTGTTAACCTATAGCCTTGGATAGACTGCTGTAGTGCCCCATAGCCTGTTTTAGCGTCGCCATTGAGGACTTTAGACATTTTGAAGTAGTCAACTGGGTGGGTCTTCCAATGGGTTAAGAAAGAATCACATAATTCCTAAATCCATTCAGCTCATCTGGAGGGATCAGCCAATGAACTATACTCCTGAGCGAACATTCCATACCAGCAGGTGGTGGTATATCACCAACTTTGGCTTTATATCTGTTCAGACAACACAAAACTCAAAGTAGAAGAAGAAGAAATTGACTACTTTAAAATGGAGAAAGCCCTCAATGGTGCTGCCCGTGCTGTCACAGAAGCCATTGGATGGCACAGATGCAAAATAAACCTCTTTCTACCTCTATGAATTATCACAAGCTGTTAGGCTATGTAGCTATTTCACCACCTCTCAGTAGCTTCACTTCACAATGAAACGGAAAGCTTTTCACAAAATGCGTCTTTTCCTTATGTACCACCAGTCTCTCCATTGTAATAATAAAACAGGATGAATACATGAGGTTATCAATGTCTCATTTAATCAGTAATGTGTCAATCATAAGTCTTACATTGCCTCTGAAGGTATTCACTTTTATATACATTAGCTTGCACCAGGTAATGAAACGTCAATGAGTAATTCAGGAAAAAGCTTGTTCGTATTCCAGAGGCTGAAAGACTTATCTCAACTTAATTGAAATGAATAACGTTTTTAAATTCATTTAAAATTAAATAACTTTTATTAACATATTCAGCTTTTACCGTGAATTAAAATGTCAAAATCCCGCTACAACGCTGACCTAGGGATTGAACCCAGCCCTAGTTCTTAGTCCGTTATGCTCTGTTTGCTTTGACAGAAGTCCTCTGTTCTACCCTACTGCTTCTGGGTCCACACCTTCAACAACCAGCCTTGTATTTACTTCCATTAGTCCTTCCATCAAGCTGTCAACACAGAGAGGAGGTGTCCCAAATGACACCCTATTCCCTACATAGTGCACTACTTTTGGCCAGGGCCCTGGACAAAAGTAGTGCACTATGTGTAGAGAATAGGATGCCGCAGGGGATAATGTTACAAAACGATACCGTCCTTGTTGGTCTACTCCCAAACATGACAAAATGGCAGTAACAACACAGGCGTTTTAAACACAACCAGGACTGTCTTGTAGTTTGTTGATGTTGTCAGGGGGACCTTTGCCAAGGGGGACCGTTGTCAAGGGGGATCTTTGTCAAGGGGGACCTTTGCCAAGAGGGGTGGGAGGGGGACCAATGGAAGAAAGCCAGCCCTGTGCTGCTGTTCTCCAAAAACACATTAGCAGAAATGTCACTTTACAGCACACAGTCAGCTACATATCTGTCAATAGGAGATGATTTTGTCTAATCAGATACTTTAGGAATGGAATAATAAAATGAAGGATAATGGGTGCATCCCTAATGGCAGCCTATATAGTGTACTACTTTTGACCAGAACCCTATGGACCCTATTCCCTTTTGGCCCTGGTCAAAATTAGTGCACTAAATAGGGAATAGAGTGCCCTTTGAGACGCATAATTGACAATTGCTTTTTACATTATAAAAGCTACATATTATGTAACACCTAATGTAACTAAGGGGATATTATGTGTAAGAAACCTACATTTACTGCACAAAGCACACAACCACATCAACACAATTTGTACATATATTTACACAAATAATCTTTAGGGGCGTCATTAAAAAAACATGTGGTTATACACTCCACCAATACAAAGTAAGTACAAATATGAAAACAAAGGATTTTTTTTTTTTTTTTTGGATTAAGGTTCCCTCAAAGTATTCTTTTGATGAGTTCACAGTTAATCTATTATAAGTGTATTTAGTATCTTTAAACAGCTTTCTTACAAACAAATCCGATAGACACGTTTTTTTTTTCTCAACCGAAATGCATCTTATGATAATTTTACAATTAATCCTCTCTTTGTGAGTTTCACAGTGTATTACAATCATTTAGTCTCTTACTTTTTGCTGATATGCATCTTTTAACAACTAAAAGGCTTCTCTCAAACCGTACCCATGAGAACACGTCAGTTACTCCAGTCTGTATAAAACACTAAATCTCTTTCCCTCCCTTTAGTCTCAACACTCAGAGGTAAGCCACAGCGCTGCGTTCCGAGGGGTACCTGGAGGGGTAGTGGTTGGAGCCGGGGTAGCTGTAACTGGACAGCTGCCTCTGTAGAGGCTGGGGCTGGAGCTGGGGCTGGTACTGTGGCAGGTACTGTGTTTGAGGGGCGTAAGACATGTATTGACTAGGGCTGTTCCTGGAGTACATGTACTTGTCTTGCCTTTTATCCTCTTTGACGTTACAGCAGCAGAACATGCAGCCGCCGGCGAAGAGGAAGGCAGAGGAGACCCATCCGATGTAGAGAGCTTCTCCCAGCTCCCTGCGCTGGGCGTCGATCAGCAGGGGGTTGTAGAAGTCACGGATGATAGTGTGACCCGTCCAGGAGACTGGGATGATGATGCAAACGCAGGCCCCGAGGATCATGCTGCCAGCTATGATGAGCACCGTGCGTTTTGCCCGGTCGTTGTCCCGGATGCAGGCCGTGCACTGTAAGCCCAGGATAGAGATGAGCAGCCCTACCCCTGCCAGGGCCAAGGCACAGCACATCAGACCCCTGGCCGCCTGCAGGTCTGGGGGCAGAGCCAGGAGGGAGTCGTACACTTTACACTGCATCCTGATGTTGGCCTGTCTAAAGCAATTCATCCACAGACCCTCGTAGCGCGTCTCGAACACGATGATGTTCTCGCCGATGAAAGCCGTCACGCGCCACATGGGCATCCCCGTGCTGGCAGCTGTCCCGATCAGACCGATGAGAGACAGCAACAAGCCAATGATCTCCAGAGCTGAGTTGGCCATGGTCTCACTCTGTCCTGCCTAACTCACCTAGACCTAATAGTCAACAGGCCGAGGAGAGTCGCACTAGTGTCTAACTAACCAACCGAGTCAACAGGCTGAAGGGAGCGGCAGTAAGATCTGACTATAGTGAGGAGCTGCTTCCCTCCTTCCTCTCCGGAGAAGTTTTGCATCCCGTTGGAAGATGAGAGGAGCTGATAGGTGTACAGGTGATAGGTGTGCCCCTGTAAAGCCTCCTCCCTCCCTCTCTTCCCCTGGTCAGGACAGATTAATGGGAGGGGACTGGGTCTGTTGCTAGGAGACAGAATCCCTGGGGACAGGAAGTGTTGTTCTATTGTAACAGTAGATCTGGGAGCTGTAGGAGGAGGGGAAGGAGGAGAGTGAGTGAGTGAGTGAGTGAGTGAGTGAGTGAGTGAGTGAGTGAGTGAGTGAGTGAGTGAGTGAGTGAGTGAGTGAGTGAGTGAGTGAGTGAGTGAGTGAGTGAGTGAGTGAGTGAGTGAGTGAGTGAGTGAGTGAGTGAGTGAGTGAGTGAGTGACACAATAAAATAACGAGGCTAGATACAAGGAGTAGCGGTACTTAGTCAATGCGCTGGGGTATGAGGTAGTTGAGGTAATTGAGGTAATATGTACATGTAGGTACAGTAGGGGTAAAAGTAACAAGGCAATCAGCATAGATAATAAACAGAGTAGCAGCAGCGTAGGTGATGAGTGTGAACGTGTGTCTGTGTGTGAGTGTGTGGCGTCAATATGCCTGTGTGTGTTTTGTGTGTTTGTCTGTGTGAGGGTAGAGTCCAGTCAGTGTGTTGGTAGAGTCCAGTCAGTGTGTGGGTAGAGTCCAGTCAGTGTGTGGGTAGAGTCCAGTCAGTGTGTGGGTAGAGTCCAGTCAGTGTGTGGGTAGAGTCCAGTCAGTGTGTGGGTAGAGTCCAGTCAGTGTGTGGGTAGAGTCCAGTCAGTGTGTGGGTAGAGTCCAGTCAGTGTGTGGGTAGAGTCCAGTCAGTGTGTGGGTAGAGTCCAGTCAGTGTGAGGGTAGAGTCCAGTCAGTGTGTGGGTAGAGTCCAGTCAGTGTGTGGGTAGAGTCCAGTCAGTGTGTGGGTAGAGTCCAGTCAGTGTGTTGGTAGAGTCCAGTGTGTGGGTAGAGTCCAGTCAGTGTGTGGGTAGAGTCCAGTCAGTGTGTGGGTAGAGTCCAGTCAGTGTGTGGGTAGAGTCCAGTCAGTGTGTGGGTAGAGTCCAGTCAGTGTGTGGGTAGAGTCCAGTCAGTGTGAGGGTAGAGTCCAGTCAGTGTGTGGGTAGAGTCCAGTCAGTGTGTGGGTAGAGTCCAGTCAGTGTGTGGGTAGAGTCTAGTCAGTGTGTGGGTAGAGTCCAGTCAGTGTGTAGGTAGAGTCCAGTCACTGTGTGGGTAGAGTCCAGTCAGTGTGTGGGTAGAGTCCAGTCAGTGTGTGGGTAGAGTCCAGTCAGTGTGTGGGTAGAGTCCAGTCAGTGTGCGGGTAGAGTCCAGTCAGTGTGTGGGTAGAGTCCAGTCAGTGTGTGGGTAGAGTCCAGTCAGTGTGTGGGTAGAGTCCAGTCAGTGTGTGGGTAGAGTCCAGTCAGTGTGTGGGTAGAGTCCAGTCAGTGTGTGGGTAGAGTCCAGTCAGTGTGTGGGTAGAGTCCAGTCAGTGTGCGGGTAGAGTCCAGTCAGTGTGTGGGTAGAGTCCAGTCAGTGTGTTGGTAGAGTCCAGTCAGTGTGTGGGTAGAGTCCAGTCAGTGTGTGGGTAGAGTCCAGTCAGTGTGTGGGTAGAGTCCAGTCAGTGTGTTGGTAGAGTCCAGTCAGTGTGTGGGTAGAGTCCAGTCAGTGTGTGGGTAGAGTCCAGTCAGTGTGCGGGTAGAGTCCAGTCAGTGTGTGGATAGAGTCCAGTCAGTGTGTGGGTAGAGTCCAGTCAGTGTGTGGGTAGAGTCCAGTCAGTGTGTGGGTAGAGTCCAGTCAGTGTGTGGGTAGAGTCCAGTCAGTGTGTGGGTAGAGTCCAGTCAGTGTGTGGGTAGAGTCCAGTCAGTGTGTGGGTAGAGTCCAGTCAGTGTGTGGATAGAGTCCAGTCAGTGTGTGGGTAGAGTCCAGTCAGTGTGTGGGTAGAGTCCAGTCAGTGTGTGGGTAGAGTCCAGTGTGTGGGTAGAGTCCAGTCAGTGTGTGGGTAGAGTCCAGTCAGTGTGTGGGTAGAGTCCAGTCAGTGTGTGGGTAGAGTCCAGTCAGTGTGTGGGTAGAGTCCAGTCAGTGTGTGGATAGAGTCCAGTCAGTGTGTGGGTAGAGTCAAGTCAGTGTGTGGGTAGAGTCCAGTCAGTGTGTGGGTAGAGTCCAGTGTGAGGGTAGAGTCCAGTCAGTGTGTGGGTAGAGTCCAGTCAGTGTGTTGGTAGAGTCCAGTCAGTGTGTGGGTAGAGTCCAGTCAGTGTGTTGGTAGAGTCCAGTCAGTGTGTGGGTAGAGTCCAGTCAGTGTGTTGGTAGAGTCCAGTCAGTGTGTGGGTAGAGTCCAGTCAGTGTGCGGGTAGAGTCCAGTCAGTGTGTGAGTAGAGTCCAGTCAGTGTGCGGGTAGAGTCCAGTCAGTGTGTGGGTAGAGTCCAGTCAGTGTGTGGGTAGAGTCCAGTCAGTGTGTTGGTAGAGTCCAGTCAGTGTGTGGGTAGAGTCCAGTCAGTGTGTGGGTAGAGTCCAGTCAGTGTGTGGGTAGAGTCCAGTCAGTGTGTGGGTAGAGTCCAGTCAGTGTGTTGGTAGAGTCCAGTCAGTGTGTGGGTAGAGTCCAGTCAGTGTGTGGGTAGAGTCCAGTCAGTGTGCGGGTAGAGTCCAGTCAGTGTGTGGGTAGAGTCCAGTGTGCGGGTAGAGTCCAGTCAGTGTGTGGGTAGAGTCCAGTCAGTGTGTGGGTAGAGTCCAGTCAGTGTGTGGGTAGAGTCCAGTCAGTGTGTGGGTAGAGTCCAGTCAGTGTGAGGGTAGAGTCCAGTCAGTGTGTGGGTAGAGTCCAGTCACTGTGTGGGTAGAGTCCAGTCAGTGTGAGGGTAGAGTCCAGTGTGCGGGTAGAGTCCAGTCAGTGTGTGGGTAGAGTCCAGTCAGTGTGATGGTAGAGTCCAGTGTGTGGGTAGAGTCCAGTCAGTGTGATGGTAGAGTCCAGTGTGTGGGTAGAGTCCAGTCAGTGTGAGGGTAGAGTCCAGTCAGTGTGAGGGTAGAGTCCAGTGTGTGGGTAGAGTCCAGTCAGTGTGAGGGTAGAGTCCAGTCAGTGTGATGGTAGAGTCCAGTGTGTGGGTAGAGTCCAGTCAGTGTGAGGGTAGAGTCCAGTCAGTGTGAGGGTAGAGTCCAGTGTGCGGGTAGAGTCCAGTCAGTGTGTGGGTAGAGTCCAGTCAGTGTGATGGTAGAGTCCAGTGTGTGGGTAGAGTCCAGTCAGTGTGAGGGTAGAGTCCAGTCAGTGTGTCGGTAGAGTCCAGTGTGCGGGTAGAGTCCAGTCAGTGTGTGGGTAGAGTCCAGTGTGCGGGTAGAGTCCAGTCAGTGTGTGGGTAGAGTCCAGTCAGTGTGTGGGTAGAGTCCAGTCAGTGTGAGGGTAGAGTCCAGTCAGTGTGTGGGTAGAGTCCAGTCAGTGTGTGGGTAGAGTCCAGTCAGTGTGTGGGTAGAGTCCAGTCAGTGTGTGGGTAGAGTCCAGTCAGTGTGTGGGTAGAGTCCAGTGTGCGGGTAGAGTCCAGTCAGTGTGTGGGTAGAGTCCAGTCAGTGTGTGGGTAGAGTCTAGTCAGTGTGTGGGTAGAGTCCAGTCAGTGTGTGGGTAGAGTCCAGTCAGTGTGATGGTAGAGTCCAGTGTGTGGGTAGAGTCCAGTCAGTGTGAGGGTAGAGTCCAGTCAGTGTGAGGGTAGAGTCCAGTGTGCGGGTAGAGTCCAGTCAGTGTGTGGGTAGAGTCCAGTGTGCGGGTAGAGTCCAGTCAGTGTGTGGGTAGAGTCCAGTCAGTGTGAGGGTAGAGTCCAGTCAGTGTGAGGGTAGAGTCCAGTGTGCGGGTAGAGTCCAGTCAGTGTGTGGGTAGAGTCCAGTCAGTGTGTGGGTAGAGTCCAGTCAGTGTGTGGGTAGAGTCCAGTCAGTGTGTGGGTAGAGTCCAGTCAGTGTGTGGGTAGAGTCCAGTGTGCGGGTAGAGTCCAGTCAGTGTGTGGGTAGAGTCCAGTCAGTGTGTGGGTAGAGTCTAGTCAGTGTGTGGGTAGAGTCCAGTCAGTGTGTGGGTAGAGTCCAGTCAGTGTGATGGTAGAGTCCAGTGTGTGGGTAGAGTCCAGTCAGTGTGTGGGTAGAGTCCAGTCAGTGTGTGGGTAGAGTCCAGTCACTGTGTGGGTAGAGTCCAGTCAGTGTGTGGGTAGAGTCCAGTCAGTGTGTGGGTAGAGTCCAGTCAGTGTGTGGGTAGAGTCCAGTCAGTGTGTCGGTAGAGTCCAGTCAGTGTGTGGGTAGAGTCCAGTCAGTGTGTGGGTAGAGTCCAGTCAGTGTGTGGGTAGAGTCCAGTCAGTGTGAGGGTAGAGTCCAGTCAGTGTGTGGGTAGAGTCCAGTCAGTGTGTCGGTAAAGTCCAGTGTGCGGGTAGAGTCCAGTCAGTGTGAGGGTAGAGTCCAGTCAGTGTGTGGGTAGAGTCCAGTCAGTGTGTGGGTAGAGTCCAGTCAGTGTGTAGGTAGAGTCCAGTCAGTGTGTGGGTAGAGTCCAGTGTGCGGGTAGAGTCCAGTCAGTTTGCGGGTAGAGTCCAGTCAGTGTGTGGGTAGAGTCCAGTCAGTGTGTGGGTAGAGTCCAGTCAGTGTGTGGGTAGAGTCCAGTCAGTGTGTGGGTAGAGTCCAGTCAGTGTGTGGGTAGAGTCCAGTCAGTGTGTCGGTAGAGTCCAGTCAGTGTGTGGGTAGAGTCCAGTCAGTGTGTGGGTAGAGTCCAGTCAGTGTGTGGGTAGAGTCCAGTCAGTGTGAGGGTAGAGTCCAGTGTGCGGGTAGAGTCCAGTCAGTGTGTGGGTAGAGTCTAGTCAGTGTGTGGGTAGAGTCCAGTCAGTGTGAGGGTAGAGTCCAGTGTGTGGGTAGAGTCCAGTCAGTGTGTGGGTAGAGTCCAGTCAGTGTGTGGGTAGAGTCCAGTCAGTGTGTGGGTAGAGTCCAGTGTGCGGGTAGAGTCCAGTCAGTGTGTAGGTAGAGTCTAGTCAGTGTGTGGGTAGAGTCCAGTCAGTGTGTGGGTAGAGTCCAGTCAGTGTGTAGGTAGAGTCCAGTGTGCGGGTAGAGTCCAGTCAGTGTGTGGGTAGAGTCCAGTCAGTGTGTGGGTAGAGTCCAGTCAGTGTGTGGGTAGAGTCCAGTCAGTGTGTGGGTAGAGTCCAGTGTGCGGGTAGAGTCCAGTCAGTGTGTGGGTAGAGTCCAGTCAGTGTGTGGGTAGAGTCTAGTCAGTGTGTGGGTAGAGTCCAGTCAGTGTGTGGGTAGAGTCCAGTCAGTGTGATGGTAGAGTCCAGTGTGTGGGTAGAGTCCAGTCAGTGTGTGGGTAGAGTCCAGTCAGTGTGTGGGTAGAGTCCAGTCACTGTGTGGGTAGAGTCCAGTCAGTGTGTGGGTAGAGTCCAGTCAGTGTGTGGGTAGAGTCCAGTCAGTGTGTGGGTAGAGTCCAGTCAGTGTGTCGGTAGAGTCCAGTCAGTGTGTGGGTAGAGTCCAGTCAGTGTGTGGGTAGAGTCCAGTCAGTGTGAGGGTAGAGTCCAGTCAGTGTGAGGGTAGAGTCCAGTCAGTGTGTGGGTAGAGTCCAGTCAGTGTGTCGGTAAAGTCCAGTGTGCGGGTAGAGTCCAGTCAGTGTGAGGGTAGAGTCCAGTCAGTGTGTGGGTAGAGTCCAGTCAGTGTGTGGGTAGAGTCCAGTCAGTGTGTAGGTAGAGTCCAGTCAGTGTGTGGGTAGAGTCCAGTGTGCGGGTAGAGTCCAGTCAGTGTGCGGGTAGAGTCCAGTCAGTGTGTGGGTAGAGTCCAGTCAGTGTGTGGGTAGAGTCCAGTCAGTGTGTTGGTAGAGTCCAGTCAGTGTGTTGGTAGAGTCCAGTCAGTGTGTGGGTAGAGTCCAGTCAGTGTGTGGGTAGAGTCCAGTCAGTGTGTGGGTAGAGTCCAGTCAGTGTGTGGGTAGAGTCCAGTCAGTGTGTGGGTAGAGTCCAGTCAGTGTGTGGGTAGAGTCCAGTCAGTGTGTGGGTAGAGTCCAGTCAGTGTGTCGGTAGAGTCCAGTCAGTGTGTGGGTAGAGTCCAGTCAGTGTGTGGGTAGAGTCCAGTCAGTGTGTGGGTAGAGTCCAGTCAGTGTGAGGGTAGAGTCCAGTGTGCGGGTAGAGTCCAGTCAGTGTGTGGGTAGAGTCTAGTCAGTGTGTGGGTAGAGTCCAGTCAGTGTGAGGGTAGAGTCCAGTGTGTGGGTAGAGTCCAGTCAGTGTGTGGGTAGAGTCCAGTCAGTGTGTGGGTAGAGTCCAGTCAGTGTGTGGGTAGAGTCCAGTGTGCGGGTAGAGTCCAGTCAGTGTGTAGGTAGAGTCTAGTCAGTGTGTGGGTAGAGTCCAGTCAGTGTGTGGGTAGAGTCCAGTCAGTGTGTAGGTAGAGTCCAGTGTGCGGGTAGAGTCCAGTCAGTGTGTGGGTAGAGTCCAGTCAGTGTGTGGGTAGAGTCCAGTCAGTGTGTGGGTAGAGTCCAGTCAGTGTGTGGGTAGAGTCCAGTCAGTGTGTGGGTAGAGTCCAGTCAGTGTGTGGGTAGAGTCCAGTCAGTGTGTGGGTAGAGTCCAGTGAGTGTGTAGGTAGAGTCCAGTCACTGTGTGGGTAGAGTCCAGTCAGTGTGCGGGTAGAGTCCAGTCAGTGTGTGGGTAGAGTCCAGTCAGTGTGTGGGTAGAGTCCAGTCAGTGTGTGGGTAGAGTCCAGTCAGTGTGTGGGTAGAGTCCAGTCAGTGTGTGGGTAGAGTCCAGTCTGTGTGGGTAAAGCCATTGCAAGAGAGTCCGTGTAAAAAAAAGAGTCCAGTCAGTGTGTGTGTGTGTGTGTGTGTGTGTGTGTGTGTGTGTGTGTGTGTGTGTGTGTGTGTGTGTGTGTGTGTGTGTGTGTGTGTGTGTGTGTGTGTGTGTGTGTGTGTGTGTGTGTGTGTGTGTCTGTGTGTGTGTGTGTGTGTCTCTCTCTCTCTCTCTCTAACACACACTGTTTATTCAAGGGCTCAGTTTACTCTCCTGACTGGATCCTGTTTTACAAGGGACTGATCTTAGTGACTGATAGAGCTTTAAGAGTCTCCCAGGAATCTGCTGGGTATATGACCCAAAACACTTTAGTACCCCATACATTAAGTTTCAATTCACTTCCTGAATTAAACATCTATTAGACTCCATCTTCCTCTGCTACTATTGCTGTACTACGGTTTTGGGTATGAATCCATCTGTCTGTCTCTGTGTCTGTCTGTATCCTGTTGGCTCAGGTGTTGTGAGATCAGTGGTCATTCCTTTCTTTCTTCCCTGACATAGTACTCTCTGGTTAGATAGATTTGCATCATGGTTTGAATGTGTTTGGGTGAGTCAGTCAGGACCAGTCTGGTTTAGCCTGTTGCGTTCAGGTACATTTCCAATGACAACAAAGATAGACTGGCGCATTCTAAACCTCGCATTCCACCAGAGAGGACAGGAACTGGTTGAGTGAGGAACAAACCATTCTCTGATTACATAAAAGTAATGACTGGTTTTTGGTTAGGAGGATCGTAGATAACGTGTAATTAACCCGGAATGTTCATTTTAAAATCTTCAAATGGTTTCGATTTTTTTTTTTTTTTTTTAAAGGAAAAAGTTATATAGTTTTTTTATTGTGAACCAAATTGGCCTCAATTTAGGCCAGTGCTGTAAAAAACTGAAAACATAATTTAAACAACAAACCTTTTAATATGAAAATAGCAGGTAAACAAAAACAGGGGTTTTGTAAGTTGTTTGGTCAATATTAGTGGAAACTTGTGAAGTCCTTTTTGCTTAACCACATTATTCCACAGCCATTGGTCGGACAATATTTGCTCAATATTTGCACAATACACATAACTGACAAGTATATTTACACAATTAAACACATAACTCCCACCTACAGTTGAACACATAGACACACAACACATACAGGGAATATAGGTCTGCTTAATGATGTTCTCTCTCTCTCTGAACTAAATAATCAACGATTGGGCCATTTCCAGCAAGACACTTCTAGCCAGATCAGTGTCTATGTCTCTTCCTCCCCACTCTGACATTTCAACAACACTTGGATCCAAAGAACTCAAATTAATTATATTCTATGTAACAATGTGAGTTCTGTTTTAGAAATTCTACTCAAATTAATTATATTCTATGTAACAATGTGAGTTCTGTTTTAGAAATTCTACTCAAATTAATTATATTCTATGTAACAATGTGAGTTCTGTTTTAGAAATTCTACTCAAATTAATTATATTCTATGTAACAATGTGAGTTCTGTTTTAGAAATTCTACTCAAATTAATTATATTCTATGTAACAATGTGAGTTCTGTTTTAGAAATTCTACTCAAATTAATTATATTCTATGTAACAATGTGAGTTCTGTTTTAGAAATTCTACTAAAATGAATTATATTCTATTTAAACAATATGAGTTCAGTTATATTTATTTGTACTTTTAATGCTTGGTTCCAAGCAGGCAAGGTAAGTCTCAAGTCCATGTTGTTCTGGGATGGGTTTCTCTCACATGTACTGGTTAGGAGCGTAGACCACAGATCCGGGTGGAGCTGAGTAGTTGGGTTGGTAGGAATATGGCTGGTATGCGTATGCTGAACCCTGCTGGTAGTTTACTCCAGGCTGGTAGTTCACTCCAGGCTGGTAGATGTACCCAGGCCCGTTGACCATCCTCTCCATCTCATCGTCTCCTACCCGGGGTGCGTGGCGACACAGCAGTATGACCCCAGCCACAAACAGCAGAGCCGAAGTCACCCATCCAATGTAGAGCGCCTCTCCCAGCTCCCTGCGCTGGGCGTCGATCAGCAGGGGGTTGTAGAAGTCACGGATGATCACGTTGGCCGTCCAAGAGACTGGGATGATGGTGGTGACACAACCCACGAGGAACAGGCATCCCCCGGTCACCAGGATGATGTGTTTGGTACGAGGCCGGCTGTCCACCACCTTGGTACACTTCATCCCCACGGCAGAGAGGATCAGAGCGATGGCGGACACAGCTACGGAGGAGCACATGAGGCCTCTGGCCGCCTGCAGGTCCGCAGGGAGGAACAGCAGAGAGTCGTACACTTTGCACTGCATCCTGATGTTGGCTTGTCTATAGCAGTTCATCCACAGGCCCTCCCAGCGCGTCTCCATGACGATGATGTTCTCCTGGATAAATGCTGTCACCTTCCACATGGGCAAGCCGGTCACCGCGGAGACACCGATCAGGCCGACGAATCCGAAGACCAGCGCCACGACCTCGCAGCAGACGGCCTCGGAGCGGGCCTTCTTCTCTACTTTCTTCTTCTCCTCGTACACTGAGTCCATGTATGACTTGGCTGCTTTCTCATCGTAGGCCGGGTCAAAGTAGGACTGAGGCGGCTTCCCGTAGACACTGTAAGCGGTGGCACTGCCCATGTAGGACCGGTCCATGTTGGCTGGCTGTCGGTTAGAGAACCTACCGAGGACTGGCGTGTCACAACTCTCCTGCCTCTATCTCACCGCTGAACTAAATGAGAGGACAGGAGCCAGATGTCTAGGTGATACACTCTACAGAGAGTATGCTAACGATGCTACTCTTCTGGTTCAGGTGCTTTATGACATCAGATAAGTGAAGGACAGAGAAACTGGCCCTACTTGATTTTGACGACACAAACAAGTTGATTTTGAAAGCTGTTGAAACCAGATTTCACAGAGACAATGACTCTCCGAAGGAGTATAGTACGTGGATTATTCTGTGAATGTATTAAAGTGACGAAGCAGATTGTTACTGTTATTAAGTAGAAACACAACAGTACGACTCAAAAAAAACTAAACAAGCAACATCACTTATTCTTACTAGAAGGTGTAACTAAAAAGTTAACAATACAAATAATCTTCTCAAATGCCCAGAAACTCTCATCATCATCATCATCATCATCATAGTAATTGATCAAGATAATTTCTATTGTCTAATAATGTTTGCTATACTTTTAACCACACAACCACTATGTCTCAAGCAACAACACAATCTAGTGAATACATCAGATCAGAGTGAAAAGAAACAGTAAAAACAAGGAGGAACAAGGAACTCAGGAACAGTGTTCATCCTAATCACAGCGATGTGTTGTACCTTGGTACAAGGAACAGTGTTCATCCTAATCACAGCGATGTGTTGTACCTTGGTACAAGGAACATACATACATACATACATACATGCATGCATGCATGCATGCATGCATACATACATACATACATACATACATACATACATACATACATACATACATACATACATACATACATACATACATACACACATACACACACACACACACACACACACACACACACACACACACACACACACACACACACACACACACACACACACACACACACACACACACACACACACACACACACACACACACACACACACACACAAACACACTCTCACACACACAAACACACACTCACACACACACACACACACACACACACACACACACACACACACACACACACACACACACACACACAAAGAGAGAGTTAATTACTCCTGTGTGGTGTTCCCTTTACAGGAAGAGTGTGTGTATACAAGCCAATGGTACAGTTGTTGTTGTCAATAATTCAAGTTCTTAATGTGTAAAGTACTCAAATAAAATCAGAGCACTCTCTCCTCTGGCTCATGAGCTTTACCGGGGGCAAACTACCCCCCTCTAAGACACCTACAGCACCTGATGTCATTGCATCGTCTGTGGATCTATTGGGGCGGTAAGCAAATTGAAGTGGGTCTAGAGTGGCGGGTAAGGTAGAGGTGATATGATCCTTGACTAGTCTCTCAAAGCACTTCATGATGACAGAAGTGAGTGCTGCGGGGCGATAGTCATTAAGTTCTGGTATCTTTGCCTGCTTGGGTACAGGAACAATGGTAGCCATCTTGAAGCATGTGGGGACAGCAGACTGGGATAGGGAGTGATTGAATATGCCCGTAAACACACCAGCCAGCTGGTCTGCTCATGCTCTGAGGACGTGGCTAGGGATGCCGTCTGGGCGGGCAGCCTTGCGAGGGTTAACACGTTTAAATGTTTTACTCACGTCGGCCACGGAGAAGGAGAGCCCACAGTCCTTGGTAGCGGACCGTGAAGAAGAAGAATGTGTTTTAGCCTGTCCGGAAGCAAGGCGTCGGTCTCGGCGACGTGGCAGGTTTTCTTTTGTAGTTGGTGATTGTCTGTAGTACCTGCCTCATACAGTTGAAGTCGGAAGTTTACATAAACTTAGTTGAAATGTATTTGGCTAAGCTGTTTCACAATTCCTGACATTTAATCCTAGTAAAAATTCCTTGTCTTAGGTCAGTTAGGACCACCACTATATTTTAAGAATGTGAAATGTCAGAATAATAGTAGAGAGAATGATTAATTTCAGCTTTTATTCCTTTCATCACATTCCCAGTGGGTCAGAAGTTTACATACACTCAATTATTATTTGGTAGCATTGCCTTTAATTTGTTTAACTTGGGTCAAACGTTTCGGGTAGCCTTCCACAAGCTTCCCACAATAAATTGGGTGAATTTTGGCCCATTCCTCCTGACAGAGCTGGTGTAACTGAGTCAGGTTTGTAGGCCTCCTTGCTCGCACACGCTTTTTCAGTTCTGCCCACAAATGTTCGAGAGGTTTGAGGTCAGGGCTTTGTGATGGCCACTCCAATACCTTGACTTTGTTGTCCTTAAGCCATTTTGCTACAACATTGGAAGTATGCTTGGGGTCATTGTTCATTTGGAAGACCCATTTGCGACCAAGCTTTAACTTCCTGACAGATGTCTTGAGATGTTGCTTCAAAAATATCCACATAAATTTCCTCCATCATGATGCCATCTATTTTGTGAAGTGCACCAGTCCCTCCTGCAGCAAAGCACCCCCACAACATGATGCTGCCACCCCTGTGTTTCACGGTTGGGATGGTATTCTTCGGCTTGCAAGCCTCCCCCTTTTTCCTCCAAACATAACAATGGTCATTATGGCCAAACAGTTCTATTTTTGATTCATCAGACCAGAGGACATTTCTCGAAAAAGTACGATCTTTGTCCCCATATGCAGTTGCAAACCGTAGTCTGGCTTTTTTATGGTGGTTTCGGAGCAGTGGCTTCTTCCTTTCAGGAAGAGCGGCCTTTCAGGTTATGTCGATATAGAACTCGTTTTACTGTGGATATAGATACTTTTGTACCCGTTTCCTCCAGGATCTTCACAAGGTCCTTTGCTGTTGTTCTGTGATTGATTTGCACTTTTCGCACCAAAGTACGTTCAATCTCTAGGAGACAGAACGGGTCTCCTTCCTGAGCGGTATGACGGCTGCGTGGTCCCATTGTGTTTATACTTGCGTACTATTGTTTGTACAGATGAACGTGGTACCTTCAAGCGTTTGGAAATTTCTCCCAAGGATGAACCAGACTTGTGGAGGTCTACAATTTTTTTCCTGAGGTCTTGGCTGATTTCTTTTGATTTTTCCATGATGTCAAGCAAAAAGGCACTGAGTTTGAAGGAAGGCCTTGAAATACATCCACAGGTACACCTCCAATTGACTCAAATTATGTCAATTAGCCTATCAGAAGCTTCTAAAGCCATGCCATCATTTTCTGGAAATTTCCAAGCTGTTTAAAGGCACAGTCAACTTAGCGTATGTAAACTTCTGACCCACTGGAATTGTGATACAATGAATTATAAATGAAATAATCTGTCTGTAAACAATTGTTGGAAAAATTACTTGTGTCATGCACAAAGTAGATGTCCTAACCGACTTGCCAAAACTATAGTTTGTTAACAAGAAATGTGTGGAGTGGTTGAAAAACGAGTTTTAATGACTCCAACCTAAGTGTATGTAAACTTCCGACTTCAACAGTACTTCACGTGTTTGAGCCGTTGAATTGCGACTCCACTTTATCTCTATACTGACATTTAGCTTGTTTGATTGCCTTGTGGAGTGAATAACTACACTGTTTATATTCTGCCATATTCTGGGGATTAAATATAACTACAGTACAAGATCTGATGGTATACAAGGATTATATATAACATGGCTATGTACAGGAAGTAGAAAATAACATGACTATATACAGGGAGTAGAAAATAACCTGACTATATACAGGAAGTAGAAAATAACATGACTATATACAGGAAGTGGAAAATAACATGACTATATACAGGAAGTAGAAAATAACATGGCTATATACAGGGAGTAGAAAATAACATGGCTATATACAGGAAGTAGAAAATAACATGACTATATACAGGAAGTAGAAAATAACATGACTATATACAGGAAGTAGAAAATAACATGACTATATACAGGAAGTAGAAAATAACATGACTATGCTGCTGCTACTGATGCTGCTGCTACCGATGCTGCTACTACTGATGCTGCTACTGATGCTGCTACTACTGATGCTGCTACTGATGCTGCTACTACTGATGCTGCTACTGATGCTGCTGTTACCGGTGCTGCTACTACTGATGCTGCTACTGATGCTGCTACTGATGCTGCTACTACTACTGCTGCTACTTCTGATGCGGCTACTACTGATGTAGATACTGATGCTGCTGTTACCGATGCTGCTACTACTGATGATGCTACTACTGATGCTGCTGTTACCGATGCTGCTACTACTGATGCTGCTACTGATGCTGCTACTGATGCTGCTACTTCTGATGCTGCTACTACTGATTCTGCTACTGATGCTGCTGTTACCGATGCTGCTACTACTGATGCTGCTACTGATGCTGCTACTGATGCTGCTACTACTGATGCTGCGACTACTGATGCTACTACTGATGCTGCTACTGATGCTACTTCTGATGCTGCTACTACTGATGCTACTACTGATGCTGCTACTGATGCTACTACTGATGCTGCTACTTCTGATGCTGATGATGCTGATGTTACTACTGATGCTACTACTACTGATACTACTACTGACGAGTAGCCAGCCTAATGGCTATCTGTCTGCTACAGAGTTGTATCTCTAAAGATTGACATTTAATATAGACATTGACTAAAGATTGACATTTGACCATATAAGGGATATTGTGACAATTGTTGGTATCAAACTGTAATCTGACAAATTCAGAAAATGTAGGCTCTGTATCAGCTGACAATACTTTCCTATAGGAGCAGAGTTTTTAGAAAGAGGAAAACGAATACGAGGGAGATTCACAGACTGAGTGAAAACCACTCCTCTTCCTCCTCGTTTGAATGTGAAGTTATTCAAGGAAGGGTAACACCCTGTGTGATATCGCAAATGGCTCCATATTCCCTATATAGTGCAATACTTTACCAGGGTCCATTGGGGCTTTGGTCAAAAGTAGTGCATTGGGGAATAGTGTGGCATTGAGGATGCCATCCCCTGTATGTCATCTGACCCCTGTATGTCATCTGACCCCTGTATGTCATCTGTGAGGCAGCCATAGCCTGCCTCACAAATGGCACAATTTTCTCTTTATAGTGCATTACTTTTAACCATGGCCCATAGGGCTCTGGCTCTGGTGAAAAGTAGTGGGGCTGAAGGGGGAGGAGAGGGGTGAGGGGCTGAGGGGGGAGGAGAGGGGTGAGGGGCTGAGGGGGGAGGAGAGGGGTGAGGGGCTGAGGGGCTGAGGGAGGAGGAGAGGGGTGAGGGGCTGAGGGAGGAGGAGAGGGGTGAGGGGCTGATGGGGGAGGGGCTGAGGGAGGAGGAGAGGGGTGAGGGGCTGATGGGGGAGGGGCTGAGGGAGGAGGAGAGGGGCTGAGGGAGGAGGGGCTGAGGGGGGAGGAGAGGGGGCAGGGAGGAGAGAGAAAACAGGAACAGAAACTGAAAAACCAGTAGGACCAGCTGGGTCAGTCTGACATCATCGTCACCTGGCCTTCAAAGGTAAACACACCCCAGTCTCTTCCTACAGCCTGACTGACTCAAACTGCCATGACCAAGGCGCTCAGGTGTTCAAAACAAAACAGCAAAGAGTCATTCACAGTGTTTCTTACTTTCACATCATTTAGTACATGTTTAGTACATGTTTAGTACGTGGGAGTGTCACCAACTCTACCAGAAACTATACACACGAGTGCTACACGCATTAACCATATCATAAAGGCTACAGTGTATAGCTAACTATTCAAAGGAATACTGTACAGCTGTACAACAATGAAATGTTCTTTTGACAACACAATGGGATCTTGTAGGACACAATAAACGGACCGTATTCAAGCATCACTTTCATTGACCGAAAGTCTAGAAATGAACCTTTCTGAAGACGCAGTAAAACAGAAGAGCTATTTATTTATTTAACCAATGAAGGCCCGAGGAGGTGTGGTTATACCACGGCTGTCAGCTAATCAACATTCAAGGTTCGAACCACACAGTTTATATTTAACTTTCAACAATTATAGGAAACTTTGATCTGAAAACCCACTGAAAACCCACTGAAAACCCACTAGCATCTTCCAACTTAAACGTTGATCTGAAAACCCACTGAAAACCCACTGAAAACCTGCTGAAAACCCACTGAAAACCCACTGAAAACCCACTGAAAACCCGCTGAAAACCCGCTGAAAACCTGCTGAAAACCCACTGAAAACCCACTGAAAA
The DNA here is from genome assembly GCF_016432855.1 of Salvelinus namaycush. NCBI lineage: Eukaryota > Metazoa > Chordata > Actinopteri > Salmoniformes > Salmonidae > Salvelinus > Salvelinus namaycush. Next base: position 1,417,735 of record NC_052329.1, read on the forward strand.
CCCACTGAAAACCCGCTGAAAACCCACTGAAAACCCACTGAAAACCCGCTGAAAACCCACTGAAAACCCGCTGAAAACCCACTGAAAACCCGCTGAAAACCCACTGAAAACCCACTGAAAACCTGCTGAAAACCCACTGAAAACCCGCTGAAAACCCACTGAAAACCCTCTAGCATCTTCCGACTTAAACTTTGGAAGGATGTGACCTTTCTAAGGTTTTTAAATATCTTGAGAGGCTTTAGAGGATGTGTCATCGTGAGTGGAGCTTTAGACAGGATATTATATTGATTATAAAATGGATTAAAATGGGATGAGGAGTGGGTGGAACCAAATCAAATTAAATCAAATTTCATTTGTCACATGCACCGAATACAACAGGTGTAGGTAGAACTTACAGCGAAATGCAAATTGTCCGGGTAGCCATTTGACTAGACGTTCAGCAGTCTTATGGCTTGGGGGTAGAAGCTGTTAAGAAGCCTTTTGGACCAAGACTTGGCACACCGGTACCGCTTGCCATGCGGTAGCAGAGAGAACAGTCTATGACTAGGGTGGCTGAAGTCTTTGGCAATTTTTAAGGGCCTTCTTCTAACACCGCCTGGTATAGAGGTCCTGGATGGCAGGAAGCTTGGCCCCAGCTATGTACTGGGCCGTACGCACTACCCTCTGCACTGCCTTGCAGTTGGAGGCTGAGGAGCTGCCATACCAGGCGGTGATGCAGCCAGTCAGGATGCTCTCGATTGTGCAGCTGTAGAACTTTTTGAGGATCTGAGGACCCATCCCAAATCTTTTCAGTCTCCTGGGGGGGGGAATAGGTGTTGTCATGCCCTCTTCATGACTGTCTTGGTATGTTTGGACCATGATAGTTTGATGGTGATGTGGACACCAAGGAACTTGAAGTTCTCAACCTGCTCCACTACAGCCCCGTCGATGAGAATGGGGGCGTGCTCAGGCCCTCCTTTTAAACTTAATAATGGTGTTGGAGTCGTGCCTGGCCATGCAGTCATGGGTGAAAAGAGAGTACAGGAGGGGACTGAGCACGCACCCCTGAGGGGCCCCCGTGTTGAGGATCAGCGTGGCAGATGTGTTGTTACCTACCTTTACCACCTGGTGGTGGCCCCGTCAGGAAGTCCAGGATCCAGTTGCAGAGGGAGGTATTTAGTCCCAGGGTCCTGAGCTTAGTGATGAGCTTCATGGGCACTATGGTGTTGAGTGCTGAGCTGTAGTCAATGAATAGCATTCTCACATAGGTGTTCCTTTTGTCCAGGTGGGAAAGGGCAAAAGGATTAGTTAAAAGTTTTAATGCCTTTCTTGCAAAACTCAAAACCGAACAAAGTGATAATCAATAACAATCTATTACTAGATAAACACACGAGAAATAAGAAGAAATATGAACAACACAAGAAGTAAGTAAATAAGTTGTTCAAGAGCCTGTTGGTGTCAGACTTGATGGTACCGGTACCGCCTGCCGTACGAAAGCAGAGAGAATATTCCATGGCTTGGGTGGCTGGAGAGATCAACATGAACCAGGATTATATCAGAGCAGAAATGAGTTAGGTACTAAGTCTAAGATCAAATAATGTACAAGAGATTTCAGGTGTATAGACGTGTTGACAGACACAGCCCTGAAACTGGACACTTTGAGCACCACCTGCTGTTTGTGTATGGTATTACAAGTTATTTGTGGAACCAAATGTCAAATGTTGTACACATCCTATAAACATGAACTTTGTCTCATAAGGTAGAATAAAAACACACAAGATATAAAAAAAATAAGAAATATGAAGAACAGGAGAAAGTAAGAAGCTAAATACAGGGTCAGTTCCAATACCATATTTACAATGTGCAGTGTATAGGGATACTGGAGTGATGGAGGTAGATACTGTATGTATAGGGATACTGGAGTGATAGAGGTAGATACTGTATGTATAGGGATACTGGAGTGATGGAGGTAGATACTGTATGTATAGGGATACTGGAGTGATGGAGGTAGATACTGTATGTATAGGGATACTGGAGTGATGGAGGTAGATACTGTATGTACAGGGATACTGGAGTGATGGAGGTAGATACTGTATGTATAGGGATACTGGAGTGATAGAGGTAGATACTGTATGTATAGGGATACTGGAGTGATAGAGGTAGATACTGTATGTATAGGGATACTGGAGTGATGGAGGTAGATACTGTATGTACAGGGATACTGGAGTGATAGAGGTAGATACTGTATGTATAGGGATACTGGCGTGATGGAGGTAGATACTGGAGTGATGGAGGTAGATACTGTATGTACAGGGATACTGGAGTGATGGAGGTAGATACTGTATGTATAGGGATACTGGAGTGATAGAGGTAGATACTGTATGTATAGGGATACTGGAGTGATGGAGGTAGATACTGGAGGGATAGAGGTAGATACTGTATGTATAGGGATACTGGAGTGATGGAGGTAGATACTGTATGTATAGGGATACTGGAGTGATAGAGGTAGATACTGTATGTATAGGGATACTGGAGTGACAGAGGTAGATTTTATTGGTCACATGGGCCGAATACAACAGGTGTAGACTTTACAGTGAAATGCTTACTTACGAGCCCATTCCCAACAGTGCAAAGTTAAAAAGTAAGACAAATATGTAAAAAAGGAAATAATAACACGATACAAACAAAAACGAGCCAATATACAGGAAGTACCACTACTGAGCCTATATACAGGGAGTACCAGTACTGAGCCTATATACAGGGAGTACCAGTACTGAGCCTATATACAGGGAGTACCAGTACTGAGCCTATATACAGGGAGTACCAGTACCGAGCCTATATACAGGGAGTACCAGTACTGAGCCTATATACAGGGAGTACCAGTACCGAGCCTATATACAGGGAGTACCAGTACCGAGCCTATATACAGGGAGTACCAGTACAGAGTCAACGTGCAGGGAGTACCAGTACAGAGTCAATGTGCAGGGAGTACCAGTACAGAGTCAATGTGCAGGGAGTACCAGTACAGAGTCAACGTGCAGGGAGTACCAGTACAGAGTCAACGTGCAGGGAGTACCAGTACAGAGTCAATGTGCAGGGAGTACCAGTACAGAGTCAACGTGCAGGGAGTACCAGGTAGTTGAGGTAATACAGGATGTACATGTGGGAAGGGAAAAGTCCAGTGCATAAAGCCAGTGCTAAACAAATAAGGTAAATAAATCATTAATAAAGGAGGTCAATGTAAATAGTCCGGGTAGCCATGTGATGAACTGTTCAGCAGTCTTATGGGTTGGGAGTGCCTTTTGGTCACAGACTTGGCACTCCAGTACCATGTGCAGTGCGATAGCAGAGAGAACAGTCCTTGACTTGGGTGGCTGGTGTCTTTGACAATTTTTAGGGCCTTCCTCTGACACCGCCGGGTATAGAGGTTCTGGAGGGCAGGGAGTTCGGCCCCAGTGATACACTGGGATGTACACACTACCCTGGCCTCTGTAGTGCCTTGCGGTTGAATGCTGAGCAGTTGCCATACCAAGCAGTGATGCAGCCAGTCAAGATGCTCTCGATGGTGCAGCTGTAGAACTTTTTAAGGCTCTGAGAGCCCATGCCAAATCTTTTCAGCCTCCTGAGGTGGAGGAGGCGTTGTCGTGCCCTCTTCAGGACTGTGTTGGTGTGTTTGGACCATGATAGGTCCTTAGTGATGTGGACACCGAGGAACTTGAAGCTCTCAACCCGCTCCAATACAGCTCCGTCGATGTGAAAGGGGGCGTGTTCGGCCCTCCGTTTCCTGTAGTTCACGATAAGAACGTTTGTCTTGCTGACGTTGTGGTTGTTGTCCTGGAATCACACTGCCAGGTCTCGGACCTCCTCCCTATAGGCTGTCTCATCGTCGTCGGTGATCAGGCCTACCATCGTCGTGTCGTGGGCAAACTTAATGATAGTGTTGGAGTCCACGCACCCGTAGATGAACATGGAGGACAGGAGGGGACTGAGCACGCACCCCTGAGGGGCCCCGGTGTTGAGGTTTAGTGTGACGGATGTGTTGTTGCCTAACTTCACCACCTCGGGGCGGCCCGTCAGGAAGTCCAGGATCCAGTTGCAGAGGGAGGTGTTTAGTCCCAGGGTCCTTAGCTTAGTGATGAGCTTGGAGGGCTCTGTGGTTAAGAACACTGAGCTGTAGTCAATGAACAGCATTCTCACGTAGGTGTTCCTTTTGTCCAGGTGGGAAAGGGCAGTGTGGAGTGCAATAGAGATTGCGTCATCTGTGGATCTGTCGGGGTGGTATTTGAACTGGAGTGGGTCCAGGGTTTCTGGGATGATTGGGTTGATGTGAGCCATGACCAGCTTTTAAAAGCATTTCATGGCTACAGATGTGAATGCTACAGGGCGATAATCATTTAGACAGGTTACCTTGGCGTTCTTAGGGACAGGGGACTATGGTGGTTTGCTTGAAACATGTAGATATTACAGACTGGGTCAGAGAGAGGGTCAAGGTCAAATGAAATAGTCCGTGTGGCCTGTTGGTGTCAGACTTGATGCATCGGTACAGCTTGCAGTATGTCAGCAGAGACTAAGTTAACAATCATCTAAACATAACTCCTGGAGTGTATTTTCATCAATGATTGTTTAAACCTAGTTTCCCTCCCTCCTCCTTCCTCTCTCCTTTCTCCTCCCCCCTGACTCTCCTCCCTCCTCTCTCTTCTCTCCTCCCCAGCATCTCCCTCCTCCCCCTGCCTCTCCTCTCTCCCCCTACCTCCATAATCTTTTATAGTAGCCCCTCCCATTCCCTACACATCCTCCCATTCCCTACACATCCTCCCATTCCCTCCACATCTTCCCATTCCCCACACATCCTCCCATTCCCTCCACATCCTCCCATTCCCTCCACATCCTCCCACATCCTCCCATTCCCCACACATCCTCCCATTCTCTCCACATCCTCCCACATCCTCCCATTCCCTCCACATCCTCCCATTCTCTCCACATCCTCCCACATCCTCCCATTCCCTCCACATCCTCCCATTCTCTCCACATCCTCCCACATCCTCCCATTCCCTCCACATCATCCCATTCTCTCCACATCCTCCCATTCCCTCCACATCCTCCCATTCTCTCCACATCCTCCCACATCCTCCCATTCCCTCCACATCCTCCCATTCTCCACACATCCTCCCATTCCCCACACATCCTCCCATTCCCTCCACATCCTCCCATTCCCTCCACATCCTCCCATTCCCCACACATCCTCCCATTCCCTCCACATCTTCCCATTCCCTCCACATCCTCCCATTCCCTCCACATCTTCCCATTCCCTCCACATCCTCCCATTCCCTCCACATCTTCCCATTCCCTCCACATCCTCCCATTCCCTCCACATCTTCCCATTCCCTCCACATCTTCCCATTCCCCACACATCCTCCCATTCCCTCCACATCTTCCCATTCTCTCCACATCCTCCCACATCCTCCCATTCCCTCCACATCCTCCCATTCCCTCCACATCCTCCCATTCCTTCCACATCTTCCCATTCCCTCCACATCCTCCCATTCTCTCCACATCCTCCCATTCCTTCCACATCCTCCCATTCTCTCCACATCCTCCCATTCCTTCCACATCCTCCCATTCCCTCCACATCCTCCTATTCCCTCCACATCCTCCCATTCCCTCCACATCTTCCCATTCCCTCCACATCCTCCCATTCCTTCCACATCTTCCCATTCCCTCCACATCCTCCCATTCCCCACACATCATCCCATTCCCTCCACATCCTCCCATTTCCTCCACATCCTCCCATTCCCTCCACATCCTCCCATTTCCTCCACATCCTCCCACATCATCCCATTCCCTCCACATCCTCCCATTCCCTCCACATCCTCCCATTCCCTCCACATCCTCCCATTTCCTCCACATCCTCCCACATCCTCCCATTTCCTCCACATCCTCCCACATCCTCCCATTCCCTCCACATCATCCCATTTCCTCCACATCCTCCCACATCATCCCATTCCCCACACATCCTCCCATTCCCTCCACATCCTCCCATTTCCTCCACATCCTCCCACATCATCCCATTCCCTCCCATTCCCTCCACATCCTCCCATTCCCTCCACATCCTCCCATTTCCTCCACATCCTCCCATTTCCTCCACATCCTCCCACATCCTCCCATTCCCTCCACATCCTCCCATTTCCTCCACATCCTCCCACATCCTCCCATTCCCCACACATCCTCCCATTCCCTCCACATCCTCCTATTCCCTCCACATCCTCCCATTCCCTCCATATCATCCCATTCCCCCCACATCCTCCCATTCCCTCCACATCCTCCCATTCTCTCCACATCCTCCCATTCCCTCCACATCATGCCATTCTCTCTACATCCTCCCATTCCCTCCACATCCTCCCATTCCCTCCACATCCTCCCACATCATCCCATTCCCTCCATATCATCCCATTCCCTCCACATCCTCCCATTCCCTCCACATCCTCCCACATCCTCCCATTCCCTCCATATCATCCCATTCCCTCCACATCCTCCCATTCCCTCCACATCCTCCCATTCCCTCCACATCATCCCATTCCCTCCACATCTTCCCATTCCCTCCACATCTTCCCATTCCCTCCACATCCTCCCATTCCCTCCACATCTTCCCATTCCCTCCACATCCTCCCATTCCCTCCACATCCTCCCATTCCCTCCACATCCTCCCATTCCCTCCACATCATCCCATTCCCTCCACATCTTCCCATTCCCTCCACATCCTCCCATTCCCTCCACATCTTCCCATTCCCTCCACATCATCCCATTCCCTCCACATCATCCCATTCCCTCCACATCCTCCCATTCCCTCCACATCCTACACGAAAACACAGAAACGACACAAAAGAATTCATTCAAAGTACTATAGCTACACATTTTAAAGTGAAAGTGGGTCACATTTGGGACATGACCTACATAAATGACAGTCTTCCAGATTCAGATGGTCTCTCCCTCTCGTCTCCTCCAGTCACCTCTCATTAGTAAAGCCCCTCCAGGTCTCGCTCTCCACTCAGGCTCTGATGGATTCCATCAACAGGAGGGACTGACCCGTAAACAGGGTGTCGTCATGGTGACTCCAGCTGCAGCCCAGGCCAACAACAACACTTTAGAATGTGGCGCTGCAGTAATGGAGCCTTGTGTTCCCCCTCTGCTCTCTCGTCTCTTCCACTGCACTGTGTGTGGACATACAGGCTCTGTGGAACACACACACCCTGTCACTGTCAATTACCCCTGTTCCAGAGATCAGGAGAGATGGTTACAGACTCCATCAAGCCACTGATCAGCCGTGTTAGTTGGGTGTGTTAAGTGAGTGACAGGTTGTGTTTATGTGTGTGTGTGTGTGTGTGTGTGTGTGTGTGTGTGTGTGTGTGTGTGTGTGTGTGTGTGTGTGTGTGTGTGTGTGTGAGACAGGGTGCTGATGTTGGTCAGCCAGGGTGACTGTCAGAGACAACATCTCCAGCAGACTCACTCCTCTGCCAAGATAAGAGCTGTGTTCCAAATGGCAGCCTATTCCCTATTAAAGTACACACAAAAGTTGTGCACTATATAGACTCAGAGAATAGGATGCCATTAGGGATGGAACCTTGTCTTCACAAGAACACAACTATGGGAGGGAAGGACATGGGATAGGTTGGGTTAATGACATGTTCGTGTCCTAGGAAAACACCTGTATATCTACAGCCAGACAGCCCTGTTATGTCCTGTTAGTGGTTACAGACCAGAGCAGACTGACAGGGAGGGATGGGATCAGGGAGGGGAAACCACGGCTGCTCCTTGTTCTCATGACAAGGGCCAAGCAAATACACCTATACCTCCCTGCTCTCCTCCCGTCTGCCCCCTGTCCCTCCCCTCTGTCCCTCCCTTCCTCCCCTCCCTTCCCCTTGTCCCTCCCTTCCTCCCCCCTGTCTCTTCCTTCCTTCCCCCCTGTCCCTCCCTTCCTTCCCCCCTGTCCCTCCCCTCTGTCCCTCGCCCCTGTCCCTCCCTTCCTCCACCGTCCCTCCCTTCCCCCTGTCCCTCCCCCCTGTCCCTCCCTTCCTTCCCCCTGTCCCTCCCTTCCTCCCCTCTGTCCCTCCCTTCCTTCCCCCTGTCCCTCCCTTCCTTCCCCCTGTCCCTCCCTTCCTTCCCCCCTGTCCCTCCCTTCCTTCCCCCCTGTCCCTCCCTTCCTTCCCCCCTGTCCCTCCCTTCCTTCCCCTTGTCCCTCCCTTCCTCCCCCCTGTCCCTCCCTTCCTTCCCCCTGTCCCTCGCCCCTGTCCCTCCCTTCCTCCCCTCTGTCCCTCTCCTCAGGTCTGGGCATATTGTACCGAAATGTCGCTCTGTCTCTTGACAAAACGGTTCTCTACGACCTTTCACAGTCCTATAGATGCCAGTAGAGGCTGAGGTTGAACCAAACCATGACACAAAACAACAGTACAGTGCTGTAAATGCTGTAAGTAGGAAACCAATTTATTTGATATGATATCAACACATTGTAATATTTACATACAGAGTAATACAAATGTAGTCTTAGTAGCACAATGGGTTGTTTCACAAGTATTATTAGTAATATTATAGGATTTCTTTTCACCATTTGACACTAGTGTAGACATCTTCACCATCTTGATTGCATCCAGCAAGTTTTACATGTATTTGAGAAGGTTATTTTTTTCTGTGTGGGGGGGTTGTCTGTTTCGGTGGCCCCCCCAAAAAATATCATCAACACCAATTCACTTAACAAATAAATAAAAAAACATGGTTTTGAAAATGCATTATTGATGGTGAAACAACAAGATTACATTTTCTTAACAGTAAAATACTTGAATGTAATGAATGTATGTGCAAGTTGTCCACAACAAAGACGTGCACCAACAGTGTAGGTAATAATAAAAGGTGACAGGGTGTAGTAAATCAGAACGGGTGTCATGAAGAGCAGTAAAAGGTCGATAAAATGGTCGGAAAGTTTAAAAAAATAAAAAAATAACAATAGAGAGAAAAAAATAACAAAAATAATATGACAATTCAAGTAAAACAGGATTTTGTTAAAAGACAATTGAAATCCCTTGAGTGAAGATGAGGTTAATAAAACACACATCTGTTATTCTATGTCATCACAGAACGAACAAAATAGTTTTAAGACAAAAAAAATAAAATAGAGCCTGGTTTCGGTTTGCAAAACAGGAGGTCAAAATGATATACACAACAACGGAAGTAAATCGAGAAACTGAGTAGATAAAATACTGTGAAAACAGGCGACTTAAAGACTAGGCTGTCCTCTACCGCCGAGTATTATTTTGATATTTAAATAATATACAGCCCTTTACTATGATACAATGTCTCTGTCTCTCAGACAAGGCTTCATGTGTTCACAACAAATACCCACGTGGCAACAATAAGCAGGACCCTATAGTAACCCCAGGAATCTACCCCTATGTGCAAACCATGCCAATCAACAGTATTGATCAGGGTCCGTGATTGTACCGTTAGACAGACGGTCAGTGTCAATCTCTTACAGCTTGGCCTCTAACGTCACCACGATTGGAAGAGCCCTCCATGTCGCTATATCATTGGTTGATTGGATAAGACCGCTCTCCTCTCCTTGTATTCCAGTATGGCTCCCATTGGAGGGCTTCTCAGTTCGAGGTTCACCAGTCTATTTATACACTACAAAAAAAAAACACATTCAACCACAGGAGAACTCTCACAGTAGACGTACCATACATGTCTATACACATGCATTGTGGTCGGATGGGGATTGATTGACTTCACTGGATCGTCTCTGGTCTTGAACTGTGTCCCAAAATGTACCCTATTCCCTATATAGTGCACTACTTTTTTTTACCAGGGGCCTATGGGATACCCTATAGGACCTGGTCAAAAGAAGTACACTAAAAAGGAGTCATGTAAAGATCTCTGTCTGAGGCACACTACTGTCTGTAGAGTTCTCTCTCCTCTTCTAGTCTAGTTCTGGTGAGTCCGGAGGACAGTCCTCCCTGCGTACCCAGATGTCCTTAGCTTCCCCCCTAGACCCCTGGTCATCCACGCTCACCCCAACCAGAGCACACTGCTTCCCCAGGTGGGGGAGCCTCATCTCTGGGGTAGTGGTCCCCATGGCTCCCTGGGGCTGGAGGTGTTTAGGGCCCACCTCTTTGCCTTCTTCTCCCAAGGACAGGGCCCCTACAGGCCCTTCAAGGTCTGCGGTGGATGGAGATTCAGAGGAGGGTCCTCCGACAGACTGGCAGAAATCGTCATCGTCACTAAGGATGTCTGTCTCTTTAACGTCTCCTCCTCCTTTCACCTGCGCCTCCTCCTCGTAGCGCTCCAGGTCAAACTGCTCCTCCACCCAGCGGTCTGTATCCCCTGTCTGCACCTCTCCCCGTCCCTGTCCTTCCTTTTGTCCCTGTCCCTCAGGCTCTTCAGGGGACAGTGGGGACAGAGGGGACTCCTGGTCCGGCTCGCCGTCGAAGACGATGTCCGTGTCGATGGTGAAACGGTTCCTCACCAGTTTCCTCCGGCCCAGGGTCCGCGCCGGGTCTGACACTGCAGAGGAAAGACAGACACATATCATGGTTTCAGTGGGATGAATTGATTATATAACCTTGCTTCAACATCAATGTTTTTATTTCACCTTTTATTTAACCTGGTCGGACAGTTGAGAACAAGTTCTCATTTACAACTGCGACCTGGCCAAGATAAAGCAAAGCAGTGCAACACAAACAACAACACAGAGTTACACATAAACAAACGTACCGTCAAAAACACAAAATAAAAGATAAATAGAAAAATATATGTACAGTGTGTGCAAATGTAGAAGAGTAGGGAGGTAAGGAATTAAATAGGCCCTAGAGGGCGAAAATAATTACAATTTAGCATTAACACTGGAGTGAATAGATGTGCAGATGATGATGTGCAAGTAGAGATACTTGCAAAAGAGCAAGAGGTAAGTAATAATATGGGGATGAGGTAGATGAGGTAAGATGAGGTATAATATAAACACAGCATAAGCTAGATGTTAGCTTTTACCTGCTTTAATCATCACGCTCACCCCACCCTCCATCCCATCCTCCACACCTCTCCCGACAGCACCCATCCTCCACACCTCTCCTGACAGCACCCATCCTCCACACCTCTCTCGACAACCCATCCTCCACACCTCTCTTGACAGCACCCATCCTCCACACCTCTCCCGACAGCACCCATCCTCCACACCTCTCTCGACAGCACCCATCCTCCACACCTCTCCCGACAGCACCCATCCTCCACACCTCCGGACAGCACCCATCCTCCACACCTCTCTCGACAGCACCCATCCTCCACATCTCTCTCGACAGCACCCATCCTCCACACCTCTCCCCACAGCACCCATCCTCCACACCTCTCCCGACAGCACCCATCCTCCACACCTCTCCCGACAGCACCCATCCTCCACACCTCTCCCGACAGCACCCATCCGCCACACCTCTCTCGACAGCACCCATCCTCCACACCTCTCCTGACAGCACCCATCCTCCACACGCCACCCTCCATCCCATCCTCCACACCTCTCCCGACAGCACCCATCCTCCACACCTCTCTCGACAGCACCCATCCTCCACACCTCTCCCCACAGCACCCATCCTCCACACCTCTCTCGACAGCACCCATCCTCCACACGCCACCCTCCATCCCATCCTCCACACCTCTCCCGACAGCACCCATCCTCCACACCTCTCCCCACAGCACCCATCCTCCACACCTCTCTCGACAGCACCCATCCTCCACACCTCTCCCCACAGCACCCATCCTCCACACCTCTCCCGACAGCACCCATCCCCCACACCTCTCTCGACAGCACCCATCCTCCACACCTCTCCCGACAGCACCCATCCTCCACACCCCTTCGACAGCACCCATCCTCCACACCTCTCTCGACAGCACCCAACCTCCACACCTCTCCCGACAGCACCCATCCTCCACACCTCTCTCGACAGCACCCATCCTCCACACCTCTCGACAGCACCCATCCTCCACACCTCTCCCGACAGCACCCATCCTCCACACCCCTTCGACAGCACCCATCCTCCACACCTCTCTCGACAGCACCCAACCTCCACACCTCTCTCGACAGCACCCAACCTCCACACCTCTCTCGACAGCACCCATCCTCCACACCTCTCGACAGCACCCATCCTCCACACCTCTCCCGACAGCACCCATCCTCCACACCTCTCTCGACAGCACCCAACCTCCACACCTCTCTCGACAGCACCCAACCTCCACACCTCTCTCGACAGCACCCATCCTCCACACCTCTCGACAGCACCCATCCTCCACACCTCTCTCGACAGCACCCATCCTCCACACCTCTTTCGACAGCACCCATCCTCCACACCTCTCTCGACAGCACCCATCCTCCACACCTCTCCCGACAGCACCCATCCTCCACACCTCTCTCGACAGCACCCATCCTCCACACGCCACCCTCCATCCCATCCTCCACACCTCTCCCGACAGCACCCATCCTCCACACCTCTCCCGACAGCACCCATCCTCCACACCTCTCCCGACAGCACCCATCCTCCACACCTCTCTCGACAGCACCCATCCTCCACACCTAACATCCTCCACACCTCTCCCGACAGCACCCATCCTCCACACCTCTCCCGACAGCACCCATCCTCCACACCTCTCTCGACAGCACCCATCCTCCACACCTCTCTCGACAGCACCCATCCTCCACACCTCTCTCGACAGCACCCATCCTCCACACCTAACATCCTCCACACCTCTCTCGACAGCACCCATCCTCCACACCTCTCTCGACAGCACCCAACCTCCACACCTCTCCCGACAGCACCTACCTGCTCTGTTCATGGCAGGTCTGGCTCCTTTCAGGGCACAGAGGCGTTTGCCTCCGAAGGGGACATACTGCTGGTTGGGAGGTAGAGACTCTGTCTTCATCAGCTGACGTCGTTGTTTATCCCTCAGGATGGAGTGGACTGTCTTCAGGAAGTCCTTCTTACTGTCCACAGAACTGGATGAGACAGAAGTGGATTTTAATTGGTTGGATAATTAAGACATTCTCAGATGGTTGAGACATATATAGGTCAACATCCACAGCATTAATCAGCGTCAACGAGCTTCCCCTCTTACAGCGCGCTTTGGGCATCAATAAATTAATTAAATATGAAAACAATTCATGTGTTTAAAATTTAAAAACTATTAAAAGCTATCGATGGTGGTTCCAAAAATAAATCAGTGACATTGTTGTCTTCAGTCAGGACTGACAGACATCAGGTGGTCAAATAAGATCAGGAGGCTCACCTGCAGCACAGGTGAAATATCCTCTCCGGCCGTCCTTCTGACTCGGACTTGACGTGGACGATCTCACACACGGCAGAGCCCTCTCCTTCTGCACGGAACACACACACACACACACACACACACACACACACACACACACACACACACACACACACACACACACACAGTAGTTATAACCTCACGTACAGAACAGCTCATCTGTAGTCATTCATTATCTTCATCTCACTCAATCATATGTCTATTCAGACAGAGAAGGAGATCACAATCATATGTCTATTCAGACAGAGAAGGAGATTACAATCATATGTCTATTCTGACAGAGAAGGAGATTACAATCAAATGTCTATTCTGACAGAGAAGGAGATTACAAAAGTATATGTCTATTCTGACAGAGAAGGAGATTACAATCATATGTCTATTCAGACAGAGAAGGAGATTACAAAATTATATGTCTATTCTGACAGAGAAGGAGATTACAATCATATGTCTATTCTGACAGAGAAGGAGATTACAAAATTGTGTCTATTCAGCCACCCCAGTCATAGACTGTTCTCTCTACTACCCCATGGCAAGCGGTACCGGAGTGCCAAGTCTAGGACAAAAAGGCTTCTCAACAGTTTTTACCACCAAGCCATAAGACTCCTGAACAGGTAACTAAATGGCTACCCGGACTATTTACATTGTGTGTCCCCCCCAACCCCTCTTTTACACTGGTGCTACTCTCTGTTTATCACATATGCATAGTCACTTTAACCATATCTACATGTACATACTACCTCAATAAGCCTGACTAACCGGTGTCTGTATACAGCCTCACTACTCTTATTTTCAAATGTCTTTTTACTGTTGTTTTATTTCTTTACTTACCTACACACACACATACCTTTTTTTTTCGCACTATTGGTTAGAGCCTGTAAGTAAGCATTTAACTGTAAGGTCTACACCTGTTGTATTTGGCGCACGTGACAAATAAACTTTGATTTGATTTGAGAGAAGGAGATTACAAAATTGTGTCTGTTCAGACAGAGAAGGACATCACTAAATCAAAACAGGAATGGTTGAATTTTAAGAGTTTTCAGTACCAGTCAAAAGTTTGGACACACCTACTACACATTAAAGGGTTTTTCTTTATTTTTACTATTTTCTACATTGTAGATTAATAGTGAAAACATCAACCCTATGAAATAACACATATGGAATCATGTAGTAACCAAAAAATTGTTAAACAAATCAAAATATACTTTATATTTGAGATTATTCAAATAGCCACTCTTTGCCTTGATGACAAGTTTGCACACTCTTGGCATTCTCTCAACCAGCTTCACTTGGAATGCTTTTCCAACAGTCTTGAAGGAGTTCCCACATATGCTGAGCACTTGTTGGCAGCTTTTCCTTCACTCTGCGGTCCAACTCATCCCAAACCATCTCAATTGGGTTGAGGTCGGGTGATTGTGGAAGCCAGGTCATCTGATGCAGCACTCCATCACACTCATTCTTGGTAAAAGAGCCCTTACACAGCCTGGAGGTGTGTTGGGTCATTGTCCTGTTGAAAAACAAATGATAGCGGGACGAAGCGCAAACCAGATGGGATGGCGTATCACTGCTGAATGCTGTGGTAGCCATGCTGGTTAAGTGTGCCTTGAATTCTAAATAAATCACCGACAGTGTCACCAGCAAAGCACCCCCACACAATCACACCTCCTCCTCCATGCTTCACAGTGGGAACCGCACATGCAGAGATCATCCGTTCACCTACTCTGCATCTCACAAAGACACGGCGGTTGGAACCAAAAATCTCCAATTTGGACTCATCAGACCAAAGGACAAATATCCACCTGTCTAATGTCCATTGCTCGTGTTTCTTGGCCCAAGTAAGTCTCTTCTTCTTTTTGGTGTCCTTTAGTATTAGTTTCTTTGCAGCAATTCGACCATGAAGACCTGATTCACAGTCTCCTCTGAACAGTTGAATTTGAGATGTGTCTGTTACTTGAACGCTGTGAAGCATTTATTTGGGCTGCAATTTCTGAGGCTGTTAACTCTAATGAACTTATCCTCTGCAGCAGAGGTAACTCTGGGTCTTCCTTTCCTGTGGCGGTCCTCATGAGAACCAGTTTCATCATAGAACATGATGGTTTTTGTAACTGCACTTGGAATAAACTTTCAAAGTTTTCTGGATTGTCTGACCTTCATGTCTTAAAGTAATGATGGGCTGTCATTTCTCTTTACTTATTTGAGCTGTTCTTGCCATAATATGGATGTGGTATTTTGCCAAATAGGGCTATTTTCCTACCTTGTCACAAAAACAACTGATTGGCTCAAACGCATTAAGGGAAGAAATTCCACAAATTACCTTTTAAAAAGGCTCACCTGTTAATTGAAATGCATTCCAAGTGACTACCTTATGAAGCTGGTTGAGAGAATGTCAAGAGTGTGCAAAGCTGTCATCAAGGTAAAGGATGGCTATATTGAACAGTACCTTGGTTATTGAGGGCTCTATATTGAACTTAACCTTGGTTATTGAGGGCTCTATATTGAACTGTACAGTACCTTGGTTATTGAGGGTTCTATATTGAACTGTACCTTGGTTATTGAGGGCTCTATATTGAACTGTACAGTACCTTGGTTATTGAGGGTTCTATATTGAACTGTACCTTGGTTATTGAGGGCTCCATATTGAACTGTACAGTACCTTGGTTAATGAGGGCTCTATATTGAACTGCACAGTAACTTGGTTATTGAGGGCTCTATAGTGAACTGTACCTTGGATATTGAGGCTCTATATTGAACTGTAATGTACCTTGGATTTTGAGGGCTCTATATTGAACTGTAAAGTACCTTGGTTACTGAGGGCTCTATATTGAACTCCATATT